>NC_053433.1:55370056-55554841 GCF_007990345.1 Gossypium hirsutum | reverse complement strand
ACAGCCTGACCTAGTGGAAGTTGGACCAAAACGAGTATGAAATAATTATTTATATTCTACGTTTATTATGTGTGTACATGCATATGTGGAAGTTTCATTCCCTAATTTCGCCAATTTCATGAGAATTATTAAATAGGGATCAACATGAGATATGGCAAAATATGATAGGCTAATTTTAAAGGCTTATTAGTGCATGTCAACACAAAGGTGGACTTGCATGTCAAATTGCCCAATTTCCTTATAGTGGCCGGCCAAGGTGGGTTGATGATGGGCAATATATTTGTGAAATTGATATTGGGTTGTGGGATTTAATGAATAAAAGAAAAGAATAAAAAGAAAGCAAATGAAAAAAAAGAAAAAAAGGCTTCATCCTTGTCTTCTTGGCCGAATTGAAGGAAGGAATAGGGGCAAAGAACTTTCGGCCATTTGAATGCTTAATAAGGTTAGTATATTGTGTTAAAGTTGGGAAATTTTAGCTTGTTTTAGGTTAATTATCATGGTTCTTACTTAGACCATGCTAAATTTTTAACTTTGATGGATGGATGGAGCATTCGGCTATGGCTATTAAAGAAGGAAATTTGATTACTTCCTTTAAGTTTTGATGAAGAATGTGTTGAGGAAAGAAATTGATCTTGCTAAAAATATAAATTCTAAATGCTCATATAGGTAATACCCAGATAAAAATGCTTGATGTCTTGAACAAATATTGTTTCGATGGGTGGAATGAGTAATGTCATGTATAGGTTTCGGCTATGGATTTTCATGTTTAATATTTTTATGTTGGTGTTCAAATTGAAAATGGATGTTAGTTGTGCTATAACACTTGCTTAATGATGAAAGGATCATGAGCTTAGGGCTTGAGAGGCATTCGGCTTTGGAGTAAAAATAATAGAAATGGTGTTTAGTCAATGCAAGTGTCCATACTTGTAGAATGTATTGAGTGTTGCAATCGGCCTTAACATAGACATGTGTGTGTTCGGCCACATAAATGAGCACCTAAGTTGATGTGTATGTTCGGCCAAAGGTAAGCATGTTGATGGCTTTATCTTGACTTAGAAGGTTCGGCTAAAGGGAAAATTAGCTAATATGTCGAATTCGATTCGTGAATTCGTACATATGTGACTCTAATGTCTAATGTGTATATGAACTAAGTACCTTGAGGTTCTCTTTTGATGTTCGAGTGAATTGTATTGAATCATTTGATGTGATTAAAAATGCATATGACCATTGTGCATTTGAGCTAAAAGGGTGGCCATATGACCCATCAAACTCCTTGTCATATTCGGCCATAAGCTAGCAAAATGAGACTTTAACGAGTTAAATTTGTTTGATTTAGCTCAAGGAGTTAAAGGAGGTGAATCGAGCAAAGGCAAAGAAAAGGTCATCGAGTAGCCGAGTTGGAACCGTCTTACCCAACACGAGGTAAGTCATTAAGCATGTAGTTGGTATCATTTCAAATGGTCATAATGTTTATGTATTGATGCTGAATGGAATGAATAAATATACATATATATATATGCATGTACGTATGTGATGATGAAATTGTTGAATGAAAAGAGGTAAGATGTACTGAGTTGTTGATCTCGGCACTAAACGTGCGGGTATAACCATTTATGACCATGAGATTGGCGCTAAGTGCGCGGGATTAAATTGTACAGCACTAAGTGTGCGATTTGACTATGTTGCACTAAGTGTGCGAAATGAATATGATGCACTAAGTGTGCGAATTGACCATGCGGCACTAAGTGTGCGAGTTTGACTATGTAGCACTAAGTGTGCGATTTGATTACGTAGCACTAAGTGTGCGAGTTGATTATATAGCACTGAGTGTGCGGACTCAATATACATTCGTGAATCATTATGGACACTATGTGTGCGACACTATTGAGTCGATCGCGGACAGCGGATCGGGTAAGTGTCTTGAGTACATGGCTAATAGGTGCTATGCTTATACTTGGTGTTGAGCTCGGTAAGTTTGAACCTATGTGACAAATATACTTGAAGTCACGTACATAAAATTTATCGTAGGATGGGTGAAAGGCCGTTTAGTCGTTTGATTGTAACGAAAATAAATTGATTTATGAAAATGCTTCAATGTCCTATTGATGAGTATATGGAATGTGAATGCATGAATTGATATGAAATTGAATCGATAGGTTGGAGGAACTATGGTATGGTTCGGTAAGGATGGAGTAAATTGTCTCGTTCCATTTTGTTTCCTCTTGTGATAATGTTATTGATGGATGGTAGTGCATTGCTTATGACTTACTGAGTTATAAACTCACTCGGTATTTCCTTGTCACCCATTATAGGTTGCTTGGACTCATCTATTTTTTTTGCGGGGTCAGGCCGTCATCGAAGTCATCACACCGGGTAGCAAGTTTTGGTACTTTCTTCTTAGTTGGCTTAGAAGAATATTTTGGCATGTATAAGCTATTACGTTGTGTTTGAACTTTGGCATGTAAACTTTAAGCCATGCGAAAATGGCACGAATGTTCGATTGAGTTGGATCAAGGGTAGGCATGAAATGGACCTAGTTACTTTCGTAACAGATGCTGGCAGCAGCAGTGTCATGAGATTGAAAAATCACTAAAAATAGTAGGAGTGGAATTAATTGATGAATAAACTATGTAATCGAAGCTCGATGAGTCTGTTTTCATGAGGAAGTAACGAAAAGATCATATGGGCAGTATATTAAGAGATAATCAGATTTTTGTGGGACAGGGCCAGAACGGTTTCTGGATTCCCTGCTCCGACTTTGGAAATTCATTATAAATTAACCAGAGATAATTAGGGGTCGTACCATATATGTACAGATTCCTCTATGAGTCTAGTTTTCATAGAAACAAACGGCATCAGTATTGAAGCCCCGTGCAGGGAGATATCCAAGTCGTAATGGGCAAAGGTCAGTGTAGTCGACCCCTGCAACTTGGGAGACTTTGACTAATAAACTGTACTAATTGGCCCGACCAAAAATTCTAGAAAAAAATACATAGATGGGCACATGAGTCTAGTTTTTGGGAAAAATTACGAAACTGATTTTCGAGATACGAAACTCAAGATATGATTTTTAAAACGACTAGTACACAGATTGGGCAGTGTCTGGAAAATAAATTTTATAAGGGGTTAAAGTCAGTTAACACCTCGTGTTCGACTCCGGTGTCGGTTTCGGGTTCGGGGTGTTACATTTGATTGGTATCAGAGCTATGGTTTAGTCAGTTCTAGGACTACCATAGCGCGTATGAGTCTAGCTATACATGCCGAATGTTAATGTTTGAATGTGTGATGACTTCTGACGGTTAAAATGTTTATGTTTTGATAGTAAATGGACCCCGGTGAAGAAAGAACCCTAGCGGATGACGTTGAGAGCGTAGCGGCTGCTCCTGCACAAGGGACGCCACCTGTTGAACCTCAGTCATCTGCGAATAATCAAGGTGAAGGGGCTAAACAAGCCTTCTTTACCATGATGAATGAGTGGGTCGTGCAATATGCCCGAACCAACCCGGCTGTCCAACAATTCCCAAATTTGAATAATCCACCCCAAGAGCCTGTAATGCCATCAGTCGCTGATCCTGTGAGGCTGAGTAAGCCACCTGTAGACTTGATTAGGAAGCGTGGGGCCGAGGAGTTCAAGGCCATAGTAACTGATGATGCCGAAAGGGCCGAGTTCTGGCTTGATAACACCATTCGGGTTTTCGATGAATTGTCATGCACACCCGACGAATGTCTAAAATGTGCTGTATCTTTGTTGCGAGACTCAGCCTTCTATTGGTGGAGGACCTTGATTTCCATAGTCCCGAACGAGCGAGTAACTTGGGACTTCTTTCAAACGGAATTCCAGAAGAAATTTATTAGCCAACGGTTCATTGATCAGAAGCGTAAGGAGTTCCTGGAACTCAAGCAAGGCCGTATGACTGTATCTGAATACGAACATGAATTCGTAAGACTCAGTAGGTATGCCCGGGAGTGTGTAGCTGATGAGGTTGCTATGTGCAAAAGATTCGAGGAAGGATTGAATGAAGATTTAAAGCTACTAATGGGTATTTTGGAAATAAAAGAATTCGTAACACTAGTTGAACGAGCCTGCAAGGCGGAAGAACTTGGAAAGGAGAAGAGGAAGGCTGAATTTGAAGCTAGAGATTATCGTAAAAGATCGACGGGTAAAGCTCCGTTCTCAGCTGTAAAGAAGTTCAGGGAGGACATTAATAAGTCGAGGGCGACTGCGGGAATTTCCATCAGGGCAAGACCATCGATGGGCTCCCGAGCTACTTCGGTAGCTAGTGTGGGCAATAATCGTCACGAGAAACCTGAATGTCCCCAATGTGGAAGACGACACCTAGGTGAATGTTTGGGCAAGTCTACTAGCAGGGCCTATTACGGATGCGGTTCGAAGGACCACTTCATTAGAGATTGCACGGAGCTGGATGAGAAGAATAAGATTCAAGGTGCAAGACCTAGTGGAGTGACATCTAGAGGTAGACCACCGAGAATTTTAGGAGGCAGGGGTGGTAGTCAGAGGGGGGCCTCTGATACGGCCGATCGAGCCGAGAACCGTACTCCTGCTAGAGCATATGCCATTCGCGCACGAGAGGAGGCATCCTCTCCCGACGTCATCACTGGTACCTTCACTCTCTTTGATACTAATGTGATTGCATTGATTGACCCTGGTTCTACTCATTCATATGTATGCGAAACCTTAGCAACCAGTAAGACTCTACCTGTTGAGTCTACTGAGCTCGTAATTCGAGTATCAAACCCTTTGGGTCAATGCGTACTTGTTGATAAAGTGTGTAAGAGATGCCCTCTAATAATCCGAGAATCCTGTTTTCCGGCCGATTTGATGCTTTTGCCGTTCGACGAGTTTGATGTTATTCTTGGTTTGGATTGGTTAACCGCGCATGATGCGGTTGTGAATTGCAAAAGCAAGACTATCGATTTGAGGTGCGCAAATAACGAAATAATCCGAGTTGAGTCTGCGGACTTAAGGGGGTTGCCAGCTGTAATATCAGCAATGTTGGCCCAGAAATATGTAAGGAAAGGGTGCGAAGCATACCTCGCGTATGTACTTGATGACAAGGAGTTAGGAAAGAAACCCGAATCGGTGCCGGTGGTTTGTGAATACCCGGATGTTTTTCCTGAAGAGTTACCGGGTTTGCCACCTGTTCGGGAGGTAGAGTTTGGTATTGAGCTTGTACCTGGAACTACGCCTATTTTGATCGCTCCGTATCGAATGGCACTAACCGAGTTAAAAGAGTTGAAAGCTCAGTTGCAAGAATTGACGGATAGAGGTTTCGCTCAACCGAGTTTCTCACCTTGGGGTGCACCAGTATTGTTCGTGAAAAAGAAGGACGGAACCATGAGGTTGTGCATTGACTATCGTCAACTGAATAAAGTGACGATAAAGAATAAGTATCCGTTACCGCGTATTGGTGATCTGTTCGATCAATTAAAGGGAGCATCAGTGTTTTCAAAGATAGATTTGAGATCGGGTTATTATCAGTTGCGGATTCGAGATTCGGACGTACCCAAAACTGCTTTCAGAACGAGGTACGGTCACTACGAGTTCTTAGTGATGCCGTTTGGGCTCACTAATGCCCCTGCGGTGTTTATGGATTTGATGAATCGGATCTTCAGGCCGTATTTGGATCGGTTCGTAGTTGTGTTTATTGATGACATCTTGGTCTATTCAAGAGATGAGACCGAACATGCTGAGCATCTGAGGCTAGTGTTGCAAATTTTGCGGGATAAGCAGTTATATGCTAAGTTCAGTAAGTGTGAGTTCTGGTTAAGAGAGGTTAGCTTCTTGGTCATGTGGTATCCGCATCGGGTATTCGAGTTGACCCGAGCAAAATTTCAGCCATACTTAACTGGAAGCCTCTGAGAAATGTTACCGAAGTCCGGAGCTTTCTAGGACTCGCCGGTTATTACCGACGATTTGTCAAAGGTTTCTCGGTGATAGCCACACCAATGACGAAGTTACTTCAAAAGGATGTTAAGTTCGAATGGACGGAGAAATGTCAGAAAAGCTTCGATCAACTGAAAACTCATTTGACTGAAGCTCCAATTTTGGTGCAACCCGAATCGGGTAAAGAGTTTGTCATTTATAGTGACGCATCCCTACTTGGGTTGGGTTGCGTATTGATGCAAGAAGGTCGAGTTGTGGCCTATGCGTCGAGACAATTGAAGCCACACGAGAGAAATTATCCAACCCATGATCTCGAACTAGCCGCCATCGTATTCGCTTTGTAAATATGGCGACATTATTTGTTTGGTGAGAAGTGCCATGTGTTTTCGGATCACAAAAGTCTCAAATATTTGATGACTCAACGAGACTTGAATCTGCGACAAAGACGTTGGCTTGAGTTGTTGAAAGATTACGAGCTTGTCATTGATTACCACCCGGGAAAGGCTAATGTGGTTGCGGACGCCTTAAGCCGGAAATCACTGTTTGCTTTGCGAGCGATGAATGTACACTTGTCTGTTCTACCTGACAATGTGTTAGTAGCTGAATTAAAAGCCGAACCATTATTGACTCTTCAAATTCGTGAAGCTCAGAAAATCGATGATGAATTGGTTGCAAAATGAGCTGAGTGTGTTCCGAACAAGGAATCGGAGTTTCAGATTGATGATGATGGTTGTTTGAGGTTTAGAAGTCGTTTGTGTGTTCCAAGGAATTCAGAACTCATTCCGATGATTCTGAACGAAGCCCATTGTAGCCGAATGTCAATTCACCCGGGAGCACGAAAATGTACAACGACTTGAAACGTCGGTTTTGGTGGCATGGTATGAAACGAGACATCTCCGACTTTGTTTCGAGATGTTTAATATGTCAACAAGTGAAAGCGGAACATCAAGTGCCTTCAGGGTTACTTCAGCCGATCATGATACCCGAGTGGAAATGGGATCGAGTCACAATGGACTTTGTGTCCGGACTGCATTGTCCGCAAGTAAGAAGGATGCGATTTGGGTTGTTGTTGATAGGCTGACTAAGTCGGCTCACTTTATCCCCGTGCGTACGGATCTTTCATTGGATAAACTAGCCGAATTGTATGTCTCTCAGATTGTGAGATTACATGGAGTACCTATTTCTATCGTGTCGGATAGAGATCCGAGATTTACCTCACGATTTTGGAAGAAATTGCAAGAAGCTTTGGGTACCAAGCTGCATTTTAGCACCGCTTTTCACCCCCAAACCGATGGTCAATCCGAGCGGATAATTCAGATACTTGAGGATATGTTGAGATGTTGCATCCTCGAGTTCAATAGTTCATGGGAACGGTATCTACCTTTGATTGAATTCGCTTACAACAATAGTTTTCAATCAAGTATTAAGATGGCACCTTATGAGGCTTTGTACGGTCGTAAATGCCGTACGCCATTTTTTTGGACCGAGCTTGGTGAAAGTAAAATTTTCGGAGTTGATTTGATTAAAGATGCCGAACAAAAAGTAAAGGTAATCCGCGAAGGTCTGAAGGTAGCCACAGATCGTCAAAAATCGTATGCGGATTTAAAACGAAAGGACATTGAATATCAGGTGGGAGATAAAGTGTTTCTTAAAGTGTCACCTTGGAAGAAGGTACTCAGATTTGGCCGTAAAGGCAAGTTGAGCCCGAGATTCATTGGGCCGTACGAAATTTCTGAACGAGTGGAGCCGGTTGCATATAGATTGATTTTGCCCCCTGAACTTGAAAAGATTCACGACGTCTTTCATGTTTCGATGCTTCGGCGCTATAGATCTGATCCTTCGCACATAATTAGTTCGTCGGAGGTTGAAATTCAGGCTGATATGAGTTATGAAGAAGAGCCGATGCGTATCCTAGCTCGTGAAGTGAAGGAGTTGCGAAACAAAAGAGTTCCCCTAGTAAAAGTGTTATGGCTCAAACACGGGATCGAGGAAGCTACTTGGGAAACCGAGAGCTCGATGAAAGAACGATACCCAAACCTATTTACCGGTAAGATTTTCGGGGACGAAAATTTCTTAAGTGGGGGAGAGTTGTGACAGCCCAAAATTGACCCTAGTCGGGAAGTGGTTTCGGGACCACAAAACCGAGTTATGAAAATAATTAATTGTTATATTCTACGTTTATTATGTGTGTACATGCATATGTGGAAGTTTCATTCCCTAATTTCGCCAGTTTCATGAGGAATTATTAAGTAGGGATCAACATGAGATATGGCAAAATATGATAGGCTAATTTTAAAGGGCTTATTAGTGCATGTCAACACAAAGGTGGACTTGCATGTCAAATTGCCCAATTTCCTTATAGTGGCCGGCCAAGGTGGGTTGATGATGGGCAATATATTTGTGAAATTGATATTGGGTTGTGGGATTTAATGAATAAAAGAAAAGAATAAAAAGAAAACAAATGAAAAAAAAGAAAAAAAGGCTTCATCCTTGTCTTCTTGGCCGAATTGAAGGAAGGAATAGGGGCAAAGAACTTTCGGCCATTTGAATGCTTAATAAGGTTAGTATATTGTGTTAAAGTTGGGAAATTTTAGCTTGTTTTAGGTTAATTATCATGGTTCTTACTTAGACCATGCTAAATTTTTAACTTTGATGGATGGATGGAGCATTCGGCTATGGCTATTAAAGAAGGAAATTTGATTACTTCCTTTAAGTTTTGATGAAGAATGTGTTGAGGAAAGAAATTGATCTTGCTAAAAATATAAATTCTAAATGCTCATATAGGTAATACCCAAATAAAAATGCTTGATGTCTTGAACAAATATTGTTTCGATGGGTGGAATGAGTAATGTCATGTATAGGTTTCGGCTATGGATTTTCATGTTTAATATTTTTATGTTGGTGTTCAAATTGAAAATGGATGTTAGTTGTGCTATAACACTTGCTTAATGATGAAAGGATCAAGAGCTTAGGGCTTGAGAGGCATTCGGCTTTGGAGTAAAAATAATAGAAATGGTGTTTAGTCAATGCAAGTGTCCATACTTGTAGAATGTATTGAGTGTTGCAATCGGCCTTAACATAGACATGTGTGTGTTCGGCCACATAAATGAGCACCTAAGTTGATGTGTATGTTCGGCCAAAGGTAAGCATGTTGATGGCTTTATCTTGACTTAGAAGGTTCGGCTAAAGGGAAAATTAGCTAATATGTCGAATTCGATTCGTGAATTCGTACATATGTGACTCTAATGCCTAATGTGTATATGAACTAAGTACCTTGAGGTTCTCTTTTGATGTTCGAGTGAATTGTATTGAATCATTTGATGTGATTAAAAATGCATATGACCATTGTGCATTTGAGCTAAAAGGGTGGCCATATGACCCATCAAACTCCTTGTCATATTCGGCCATAAGCTAGCAAAATGAGACTTTAACGAGTTAAATTTGTTTGATTTAGCTCAAGGAGTTAAAGGAGGTGAATCGAGCAAAGGCAAAGAAAAGGTCATCGAGTAGCCGAGTTGGAACCGTCTTACCCAACACGAGGTAAGTCATTAAGCATGTAGTTGGTATCATTTCAAATGGTCATAATGTTTATGTATTGATGCTGAATGGAATGAATAAATATACATATATATATGCATGTACGTATGTGATGATGAAATTGTTGAATGAAAAGAGGTAAGATGTACTGAGTTGTTGATCTCGGCACTAAACGTGCGGGTATAACCATTTATGACCATGAGATTGGCGCTAAGTGCGCGGAATTAAATTGTACAGCACTAAGTGTGCGATTTGACTATGTTGCACTAAGTGTGCGAAATGAATATGATGCACTAAGTGTGCGAATTGACCATGCGGCACTAAGTGTGCGAGTTTGACTATGTAGCACTAAGTGTGCGATTTGATTACGTAGCACTAAGTGTGCGAGTTGATTATATAGCACTGAGTGTGCGGACTCAATATACATTCATGAATCATTATGGACACTATGTGTGCGACACTATTGAGTCGATCGCGGACAGCGGATCGGGTAAGTGTCTTGAGTACATGGCTAATAGGTGCTATGCTTATACTTGGTGTTGAGCTCGGTAAGTTTGAACCTATGTGACAAATATACTTGAAGTCACGTACATAAAATTTATCGTAGGATGGGTGAAAGGCCGTTTAGTCGTTTGATTGTAACAAAAATAAATTGATTTATGAAAATGCTTCAATGTCCTATTGATGAGTATATGGAATGTGAATGCATGAATTGATATGAAATTGAATCGATAGGTTGGAGGAACTATGGTATGGTTCGGTATGGATGGAGTAAATTGTCTCGTTCCATTTTGTTTCCTCTTGTGATAATGTTATTGATGGATGGTAGTGCATTGCTTATGACTTACTGAGTTATAAACTCACTCGGTGTTTCCTTGTCACCCATTATAGGTTGCTTGGACTCATCTATTTTTTTGCGGGGTCAGGCCATCATCGAAGTCATCACACCGGATAGCAAGTTTTGGTACTTTCTTCTTAGTTGGCTTAGAAGAACATTTTGGCATGTATAAGCTATTACGTTGTGTTTGAACTTTGGCATGTAAACTTTAAGCCATGCGAAAATGGCACGAATGTTCGATTGAGTTGGATCAAGGGTAGGCATGAAATGGACCTAGTTACTTTCGTAACAGATGCTGGCAGCAGCAGTGTCATGAGATTGAAAAATCACTAAAAATAGTAGGAGTGGAATTAATTGATGAATAAACTATGTAATCGAAGCTCGATGAGTCTGTTTTCATGAGGAAGTAACGAAAAGATCATATGGGCAGTATATTAAGAGATAATCAGATTTTTGTGGGACAGGGCCAGAACGGTTTCTGGATTCCCTGCTCCGACTTTGGAAATTCATTATAAATTAACCAGAGATAATTTGGGGTCGTACCATATATGTACAGATTCCTCTCTGAGTCTAGTTTTCATAGAAACAAATGGCATCAGTATTGAAGCCCCGTGCAGGGATATATCCAAGTCGTAATGGGCAAAGGTCAGTGTAGTCGACCCCTGCAACTTGGGAGACTTTGACTAATAAACTGTACTAATTGGCCCGACCAAAATTCTAGAAAAAAATACATAGATGGGCACATGAGTCTAGTTTCTGGGAAAAATTATGAAACTGATTTTCGAGTTACGAAACTCAAGATATGATTTTTAAAACGACTAGTACACAGATTGGGCAGTGTCTGGAAAATAAATTTTATAAGGGGTTAAAGTCAGTTAACACCTCGTGTTCGACTCCGGTGTCGGTTTCGGGTTCGGGGTGTTACAAAATGGGTGATTAGTAAGGGTGATTGCCGAATATACTAACATACATATGCATGTGTAATTGGATTGTAAATATTTAGCAAGGCGGTTAAACTAGTTGATTTATTGATTAAGCTCAAGGAGTTAAAGGAGGAGAATCGAGCAAAGGCAAAGAAAAGATCATCGAGTAGCCGAGTTGGAACCGTCTTACCCAACACAAGTAAGTCATTAAGCATATATTTTGTATTAATTTAAATGGTCATAACGTCTATGTAATGATGCTGAATGGAATGATAAATATATATATACATGTATGCATGGGGTGATGAAAGTATTGAATAAAAAAGAAAAGAGGTGAGATGAATTGAGTTGTTGGTTTCGGCACTAAGTGTGCGGGTGTAAACATTTATGATCATGAGATTGGCACTAAGTGTGCGGGTTTAAATTGTACAGCACTAAGTGTGCGAGTTTGATTATATAGCACTAAGTGTGCGAGTTGATTATATAGCACTGAGTGTGCGGACTTAATATATATTTTTGAATCACTATGGACACTAAGTGTGCGA
Source organism: Gossypium hirsutum (assembly GCF_007990345.1). NCBI lineage: Eukaryota > Viridiplantae > Streptophyta > Magnoliopsida > Malvales > Malvaceae > Gossypium > Gossypium hirsutum. Next base: position 55,543,093 of record NC_053433.1, on the reverse strand, counting down.
CATTATTGAGTTGATCACGGACAGCGGATCGGGTAAGTACCTTGAGTTCATGGCTAATAGGCGCTATGTTTATATTTGGAGTTGAGCTTGGTAAGTTTGAACCTATGTGACAATTATAATTGAAGTCACGTACATAAGATTTATCGTGGAATAGGTGAAAGGTCGTTTAGTTGTATGATTGTAACGAAAATAAAATGAAGTATGAAAATGCCTCAAATATCCTATTGATTAGTATATGGAATGTGAATGCATGACTTGGTATGAGATTGAACCGATAGGTCTAAGGAACTATGGTATGGTTCGGTATGGATGGAGTAACTAGCCTCGTTCCATTTTGTTTCCTCTTGTGATAATGTTATTAATGGATGGTAGTGCATTGCTTATGACTTACTAAGTTATATACTCACTCGGTGTTTCCTTGTCACCTATTCTAGGTTTCTTGGACTCGTCTCTTTTTGCGTGATCGGGCCGTCATCGTAGTCATCACACCGGCTAGCAACTTTTGGTATCTTCTTTTTAGTCGGTCTAGGAGAACATTTCGGCATGTATAGGCTAATATGTTTTGTTGAAATTTGGTATGTAAACTTTTAGCCATGCGAAAATGGCATAAATGTTCGGTTGGATTTGGTTCTACAATGTTAGGTCGTAAGTCTTGGTAATTCGATTTTTATGCCATATGTCATGGTTGATTATTTTTGGTGTTAAAATTCATGATATGGCAATAGTGTAGTAGGGAGATGTTTGACAATGATTAGCCTTTGGCATGGCTAGTCATGATCATAATTTGTGATATGTATGATGAGTTACTAGTTAAATCAAGGAGAAATCACGAAATAGGCATAGTTGCTTTAGTAACAGATGCTGGCAGCAGCAGTGACGTGAGATTGAAAAATCACTAAAAACAGTAGGAATGGAATTAATTAATGAATAAATTATGTAATCGAAGCTCGATGAGTCTACTTTCATATAGAAGAAACGAAACGACATATGAGCTGTATGTTAGGAGATAATTAAACTCTTGTGAAATAGGGCCAGAGCGATTTCTGGATCCCCTGTCCTGACTTTAGAAATTCACCCTAAATTAATCAGAGACAATTAGAAGTCATGGTTTTTATGTATAGATTCCCTTTTGAGTCTAGTTTCATTAGAAACCAACGGCATAAGTATTGGAGCTCTGTAAAGGGAGATATCTAAGTCGTAATGCACAAGGGTCAGAGTAGTCGAACCCAGGAACAGGGACGACTTTAACTAATAAACTGTACCAATTGACCCGACCAAAAATTCTACAAAAATTCTACCATATAGATATATGAATCTAGTTCTGGGGAAAATTTACGAAACTGGATTTAGAGTTTCAGAACTCAAGATATGATTTTTAAAGCGACTAGTACGCAGATTGGCAGCTTGTCTGGGAAATTTTTAATAAGTGGTTTGAAGTCTGTTAACACCTCGTGTTCGACTCCGGCGACGGTCTCGGGTTCGGGGTGTTACAGGTTTGGGGGTGAAAAGCAGTGCTAAAATGCAGCTTGGTACCCAAAGCTTCTTGCAATTTCTTCCAAAATCGTGAGGTGAATCTCGGATCTCTATCCGACACGATAGAAATAGGTACCCCGTGTAATCTCACAATGTGAGAAACGTACAATTCAGCTAGTTTATCCAATGAAAAATCCGTACGCACGGGGATAAAGTGAGCCGACTTAGTCAGTCTATCGACAACAACCCAAATCGCATCCTTCTTACTTGCTGACAATGGCAGTCCGGACACAGAGTCCATTGTGACTCGATCCCATTTCCACTCGGGTATCATGATCGGCTGAAGTAATCCTGAAGGCACTTGATGTTCCGCTTTCACTTGTTGACATATTAAACATCTTGAAACAAAGTCGGAGATGTCTCGTTTCATACCATGCCACCAAAATCGACGTTTCAAATCGTTGTACATTTTCGTACTCCCGGGTGAATTGACATTCGGCTACAATGGGCTTCGTTCAGAATCATCGAAATGAGTTCTGAATTTCTTGGAACACACAACCGACTTCTGAACCTCAAACAATCGTCATCATCAATTTGAAATTCGGATTCCATATTCGGAACACATTCAGCCCGTTTTGCAACCAATTCATCGTCGACTTTCTGAGCTTCACGAATTTGACGAATCAATAATGGTTTGGCCTTTAATTCAGCTACTAACACATTGTCGGGTAGAACAGACAAGTGCACATTCATCGCTCGTAAAGCAAACAGTGATTTCCGGCTTAAGGCGTCCGCAACCACATTAGCCTTTCCCGGGTGGTAATCAATGACAAGCTCGTAATCTTTCAACAACTCAAGCCAACGTCTTTGTCGCAGATTTAAGTCTCTTTGAGTCATCAAATATTTGAGACTTTTGTGATCCGAAAATACATGGCACTTTTCACCAAATAAGTAATGTCGCCATATTTTTAAAGCGAATACGATGGCAGCTAGTTCGAGATCATGGGTCGGATAATTTTTCTCATGTGGCTTTAATTGTCTCGACGCATAGGCCACCACTCGACCTTCTTGCATCAATACGCAACCCAACCCAAGTAGGGATGCGTCACTATAAATGACAAACTCTTTGCCTGATTCGGGTTGCACTAAAATTGGAGCTTCAGTCACATAAGTTTTCAGTTGATCGAAACTTTTCTGACATTTCTCCGTCCATTCGAACTTAACATCCTTTTGAAGTAGCTTCGTCATTGGTGTGGCTCTCATCGAGAAACCTTTGAAAAATCGTCGGTAATAACCGGCGAGCCCCAGGAAGCTCCGAACTTCGGTAATATTTCTTGGAGGCTTCCAGTTAAGTATGGCTGAAATTTTGCTCAGGTCAACTCGAATACCCGATGCGGATACCACATGACCCAAGAAGCTAACCTCTCTTAACCAGAACTCACACTTACTGAACTTAGCATATAACTACCTATCCCACAAAATTTGCAACACTAGTCTCAGGTGCTCAGCATGTTCGGTCTCATCTCTTGAATAGACCAAGATGTCATCAATGAACACAACTACGAACCGATCCAAATATGGTCTGAAGATCCGATTCATCAAATCCATAAATACCGCAGGGGCATTAGTGAGCCCGAACGGCATCACTAAGAACTCGTAGTGACCGTACCTCGTTCTGAAAGCAGTTTTGGGTACGTCCGAATCTCGAATCCGCAACTGATAATAACCCGATCTCAAATCTATCTTTGAAAACACTGAGGCTCCCTTTAGTTGATCAAACAAATCATCAATACGCGGTAACGGATGTTTATTCTTTATCGTCACTTTATTCAGTTCACGATAGTCAATGCACAACCTCATGGTTCCGTCCTTCTTTTTCACGAACAATACTGGTGCACCCCAAGGTGAGAAACTTGGTCGAGCGACACCTCTATCCGTCAATTCTTGCAACTGAGCTTTCAACTCTTTTAACTCGGTTGGTGCCATACGATACGGAGCTATCGAAATCGGCGTAGTCCCAGGTACAAGCTCAATACCAAACTCTGTCTCCCGAACAGGTGGTAAACCCGGTAATTCTTCAGGAAAAACATCCGGGTATTCACAAACCATCGGCACAGATTCGGGTTTCTTTTCTAATTCTTTGTCATCAAGTACATACGCAAGGTATGCTTCGCACCCTTTTCTTACATATTTCTGGGCCAACATTGAGGATATTACAGCTGGCAACCCATCCAAGTCCGTAGACTCAACTCGGATTACTTCGTTATTTGCGCACCTCAAATCAATAGTCTTGCTTTTGCAATTCACAACCGCATCATGCACGGTCAACCAATCCAACCTGAGAATAACATCAAATTCATCAAACGGCAAAAGCATCAAGTCCGCCGGAAAACAGGAACCTCGAATTACTAGGGGACATTTCTTACACACTTTGTCGACAAGCACGTAACGACCCAAGGGATTTGACACCTGAATTACGAACTCAGTAGACTCAATAGGTAAAGTCTTACTGGATGCTAAGGTTTCACATATGTAAGAATGAGTAGAACCGGGGTTAATCAAAGCAATTACATTAGTATCAAAGAGAGTAAAAGTACCGGTAATAACATCAGGCGAAGAAGCATCCTCGCGGGCACGTATAGCATAAGCTCTAGCAGGCGCACGAGCCTCGGATTTTGTCGTAGCATCTCTAGATCCTCTCTGACCACCACTAGCATTGCCCGTATTTCTAGATGGTCTACCTCGAGCAGTGGCAGCACCCGGTTTCCCACTCTGATTTACACTCTGTTTAGACAACCTCAGGCAATCTTTAATGAAGTGGTCAACTGATCCGCACTTGTAACAGGAGCGGTCATGGAATCTACAACTCCCCGAATGCCATTTACCGCAATATCGACATTCCGTTCTGTCTCGACGTTCATTCCCAACACTGGCGACCGAAGTGCCTCGTGTACCCACAGGGGGTCGATCACGATCTCGTCTAAAAAGGCTCGAAGTGCCTCTAGACCGGCCCACATCATCTCGAAATTTCTTCGATGCCTGTTGAAGAGACTTTCCCGAGGATCGTTTACGAAACTCTCCAGTTCCCACATCAACTTTTTGTTTTTCTTTTCTAAGCTCTTCGGCTTTACAAGCTCGCTCGACAAGTACTACGAACTCTCGTATTTCAAGAATGCCAACGAACATTTTTATATCTTCATTCAGCCCATCCTCTAAGCGTTTACACATGATAGCCTCGGACGAAACACATTCCCGAGCGTATCTACTAAGTCTAACAAATTTTCGCTCGTAATCAGTAATTGACATAGAACCTTGCTTAAGCTCAAGAAATTCCTTCCGTTTTTGATCAACAAATCTCTGACTGATATACTTTTTCCGAAACTCAGTTTGGAAAAACTCCCAAGTTACTTGCTCTCGGGGCACAACAGAAGTCAGAGTACTCCACCAATAGTAGGCAGAATCACGTACCAAAGAGATAGTACACTTTAGGCACTCATTGGGTGTGCAAGATAGCTCGTCGAGTACCCGGATAGTGTTGTCCAACCAAAATTCAGCTTGCTCGGCATCATCGCTGTCCGTAGCTTTAAATTCAGTAGCCCCATGTTTTCGGATTCTGTCAACTGGGGGCTTATTTGACCTTATTTGGTCAGTTTCCGGAGGTATTGTAGGTGCGGGGGTTGTATTAGTCGGGAATGGAGGTTGTGGAACAGCCGTATTAGTTCGAATGTATTGGTTGAACCAATCATTCATCACGCTATAGAAAGCTTGTCCAACTTCATCATTCGGATTACTAACATTAGGTTGAGAGTCCGCCGGCGCTATCCCTTGTGCGGGAGCAGGCGCTACACTCTCAAGATCATCAGCTACCGGTCGGTCGGGATCGGGATCCATTACTATAAATAAACACATTTGCAAATGTTAGAAATCACCACAATATCAAATAATCACATAAAATGGCATGTATAGCTAGACCCAACGCATTACGGTAGTCCTAGAATCGACTAAACCGTAGCTCTGATACCAATAAAATTGTAACACCCCATACCCGAGACCGTTGCCGGAGTCGGACACGAGGGGTTCACAGACTAAATTCGCTTACTATCGCAGTCCATTTTAAAAATTTCCAGGCAGTTGGCTAACTGCGTCACTGTCACCTTAAAAATCATATCTTGAGTTTCACAACTCGAAAATCAGTTTTGTAATTTTTACATGAAACTAGACTCATATTCCCATCTATATATTTTTTTCTATAATTTTTGGTCGGGCCAATTAGTACAGTTTATTAGTCAAAGTCTCCCATGTTACAGGGATCGACTACACTGACCTTTGATCATTACGACTTGGATATCTCCCTGAACAGAGCTTCAATACTGATGCCGTTTGTTTCTATAGAAACTAGACTCAGAGAGGAATCTATACATATATGGCATGACTCCTAATTATCTCTGGTTAATTTATAATGAATTTTCAAAGTCGGAACAGGGAATCCAGAAACCGTTCTGGCCCTGTCTCACGAGAACCTGAATATCTCTTAACATACTGCCCATATGATCGTTTTGTTACTTTCCTATGAAAATAGATTCATCAAGGTTAATTTATATAATTTATTCACTATTTAATTCCATTCCTACTATTTTTAGTGATTTTCCAAATCTATATCACTGCTGCTGTCAGCATCTGCCTTTAAGGTAGACTTTACCTATTTCATAGTTTCCATGATTCAACTAGCCCTTTTAGCATAAATAGCACAAATTATGATAGTGATTAACCATTCCCATGGCCAATCCTTGTTAAGCATATCCACACCTCTCAATAACCATATCCGTACCAAATGATTATAACATTATGCTCAAACATATATAAGCCATTTTCGCATGGCTATCCAAAATTATACAAATCCAAAGGGTCCATGACCCACAACAAAAAGGGTAGTCCTACACATGCCATTTCGAAGTTCAACCAAAACTGTACCAAAAGGGGGCTTTGATAGTGTGCGCGACTTCGACTTCAAAATCCCGAGTCCGATAGCTGAAGAACCAAAATCTATAAAACAGAGAATCAAAGAAACGGAGTAAGCATTAAATGCTTAGTAAGTTTTGAGCAAAGAGTTTAGACACAACCAAAGTATAGCATTCATGTAGCTAAACGGATAATTTCATATGCACAAATTTTCAATATCATACTTACTTCACATTACCAACCCTTTTATTCATACACAAAGATCAACTTAGCCGAAGGCCGGTAGCTCATTTATCAACTGAGCGAATACTTATTTGTAAGGGCTCAACTAATTCAAAGCACATACGAAACATACCTCAATGTTGGGATGTTTCAAGCGTATTAACTGAAATTTTTACAGCAAGATCATTCATTCCCAAATCACGTACCTTCGGAATTTAAACGGATATAGCTACTCATTCAAATGCCTTCGGGACATTGCCCGGTTATAGTAACTCGCACAAATGCCTTCGGACTTAACCCGGATTTAGTAACTCGCACAAATGCCTTCGGGACTTAACCCGGATTTAGTAACTCGCACCAATGCCTTCGAGCTTAGCCCGGAATTAGTATCTCGCACAAATGCCTTCGGATCTTAGTCCGGATATGGTCACTTAGCACAAAGCCTTCGGGACTAAGCCCGGACATCATTCGAATAACCATGCACATTTAACAATAAATCATGACACATTCGTATTTCATTTTCATTAGCAAAACTCAAACACAAGACACTTATCACTCTTGCCATTTTGGCTCAATAGCCACACACAAAGAGCACGATTTTGATTTGCTTAAAACATGATCTAATTAAATCATAATTTAAGCTCTATTACTCAAGAACTTACCTCGGATGTTGTCGAACGATTCCGATGGCTATTCGACCACTTTTTCCTTCCCTTTATCGGATTTAGTTCCCCTTTGCTCTTGAGCTTAGTCTAGCAAACCACCATAGCCGATTTTCTCAAGCTCTTTCCCTTCCTTTCTTTCCTCTATTCGGCCAAAGATGTTCAAGAATGAACACTTTTTTTTTGTTTTCTTTCTTCAATTCACGGCAATGGGGGGGAACATGGATGAGACAATTTTTTTCATCATCATTTACCTTTCCATTATTATTTTATTACCCATACTCCTTATTTTATTTTATTGTTTCCTCCCATGATGCACCAACACAACATGTCTATGACATGTTTTGCCCATCTCCCTTTGTCCATCCTAATGTCATGGCCGGCCACTACTAGATGGGGGGAAAATTTGACATGCAAGTCCCCCCTTTTTCAACATGCACTAATAGGTCCTTATGTTTTGATCTATCACATTTCAAAAATGTCACACATAAGTCCTATTGACTAAATTCACATGCAATTTACTAAATCGAAGCTTAAAAATTTTCACACATTTATTTTAGACAATAAATATCATATTCAAATAATTTGGTGACTCGGTTTAGCGGTCCCAAAACCGCTTTCCGACTAGGGTCACTTTAGGGCTGTCACAGATTTTGTGGCCCCGAAACCTCTGTTCCAACTAGACCCAATTTTGGGCTATAACAATTAAACCATTTGAAAAGTTATTGGACAAGTATGGACAACCATTAAATGATTTATATGTTTATAAATTAAGATTAAAATAGTAATTAATAAATAATGGTTAATAAAATAAAACAAATCCAAGTTTGCTTCATCTTTTTGCCATTGCCAAAATTAAAAGATGGAAAAAAAGCCATTAGAGAGCTTAAAGCATTCGAAACTTTCAATTGCTAACATATCAAGAATATTCGGATCAGGATCGAGGAAAATGAAAGTTATCAACTAAACAACTTATTTCGTCGTTTACACATCTGAGGTAAGTTCATATGTAACAAGCGTTGTTACAACTATGCTTTAAATGCTTTGATATTGTAACATCCCAAAATAAGGCTTAGTCAGAATAGTGGTTTTGGGACCACAAATTCGACATCAAAATATTTATTTTATGATTATTACGAGGCTTAGAATATGAAAATATGCATGTGTTAAAGTTTCATGAAGGAATTCTTTGAGTAAGTGCCCAATTGGAAAATTTGGGACTAAATTAAATAAATTGCAAAACTTAGATTCTAGAAGCAATTTGTATGAAATTTCTTTGGGTTATGAATTAGAAGGCCTTGGAGAGTAATTTTTCCAATTTCTAAATTTTTGGACAAAAATGGGCTTGCATGGATGAAATTTCAAAGAAGGGGCCTAAGGGTATTTTGGTCATTTGGCATTTAAGTGAAATAAAATGGGAAAAATGAATCAAAAATCAGCCATTCTTCTTCTCCATGCTGCCGAAATTTCTAGGGTTTCCATAGCTAGGGTTTTCAAGCTTTCCAAGCTCCTTAATAAGTGCTCCCAAGCCCCGTTTTTAATATTCTTCGTAATTTTAAAGTCCCGATAGCTTACTCTATCCATTTCTACCCATATTTCATGCTAGAGTTCATGTTTAAAAATTTAACCATGCATGAGTTACTTGTATTTTGATGTTTTATGGAGGAATATGAAAGTTTGAAGAGTGTTAAACAACTTTTCCTAGGTAATTTTCATGAAAAACCCCTAAAGGGACCTTTTTGCAAAAGTTGTAAAATGTGTGGTAGAAATGTGAAAATAATGAAAAATGTGGGCTACCATAAGAGGGAAAAGTGCTCGGCTAGGCTTGAGTAAGGTAGAAATTGCATGTGTTTCATTATACGAGCCTATGGACTAAATCGTAAAAATATCAAAGGTTAGGGGCAAAACGGTCATTTGGATCGGGGGTGAGATTAGACTTGTGATGTATAATTTAGGGTATTAATGATATAATTTTTTTGTTATAGACCTCGAGGAACAAATTTCGAAGGTCGATCGAGGTAAACGCAAGGTTTCGGAATAACTGAAACACGACTCCAAAACAATTACCAGGTAAGTTCGGATAACTTAAAGTAAGCCCCTAATATGCATAATTGTATGATTTATAAATGCATGGTGATTGCATTTATTATTGGCAATAAATATCATAGAAATGCATATTTGATGGTAACATGTGAAAAATGTCTCAGTTGAGGTTGACAAGGGGAATTCAATGGTAACCCGTAATTACATATGATTTGAGATCCTGCATGTGTTGCAGTAAGGATTTAGCCCGAACGGGTAATCCATTGATCTCAATTATGAAAAGGATCTATCCCGGACGGGTGTTCCTTGAATGATCGAGCCTCCCGAAGAATATGTGTGCATTATGGATTTAGCCCGGACAGGTAATCCAATATGGGATCTGAATTTAGCCTGGACTGGTAATTCAGATCCGAGCTCATTAAGGGTGTTTGTCGTTATAAAGGATTTAGCCTGGGTTGGTAATCTTGACATCACCTTATGAGTTCATGATATAGGGGATTTAGCTTGGACTGATAATCCCGCCATAGGATGTGAGGTTCGCGGGAGTGCATATATGTGAAATGATCATTCATAAGAATTGACAGATAATGGGTATTCCATCGAGATTTCCTAGAAACTCAACAGGATTAATATGATGTATGTCAATAATATGATGAATAATGAACTCACCTACATAAATTACATGATGCTTTGTTATGTGACTAACTTATTGATTGAGTGCATGTGATAGGGAATCATTTCATGATTGATGATTTCATGATTTAAATATGGGTGTATGATAATTACTCAGTAAGTTTACTTTCTGATTATTCGAGCTTACTAAGTATGTAAATGCTTACCCCTCTCTTTTTCCCTATTTCACAGAGCTCAAGGACTCATAAAGACTGGAAGACGATTGGAGAGTCGACACACTATCAACTAGTCAAGCTTTGGTATAAAGACATTTTTATTTTGTTCAATGGCATGTATAGGATTTTTGAGTATTTTGTTTTATGTGTCATTTGATTTGCCAAATGAAGGCATGTAAAAAATATGTTTATCTTTTGTATATGGCTATGAAAAATTGGCTTAATTGAAGTAGGCTATGACCTACGAATTTTTGTATGGTTTTATTTACAGGTGATGGGTTGTTACCAATTGGCAATGAGTTACATGAACGAGCCAATTTCGGACGAATTAAAGTGACATGGAAACCCATAAACATTAAATGGGAAATAACCTTTCATGTATGAAACAATGATATGAGGTTTCTATGCAATCAGTTTTATCAAGATTATTTACAAGTGATAATCATGTTTTCCTTCGAACTTGGTAACTACTAGGTATAATGAGTAGAAAGGGGTGACTTAAGGCTTGGAAAATAGCATATTAGGGTCCACATGGTTGGACACATAGGCGTGTGTCTAGGCCGTGTGTGACACACGGTTCCATCCCATGGGTGTGGGCTATGGTTGTGTGTCCCCTGCACTTAAAATTTTAAATCAAAAACGCACACGAGTAGGCCACACGGGCGTGTGTCCTTGCCGTGTCAAAAAGATAGTGTTGCCCACGAGCAGGCAGCACGAGCGTGTGCCACGGCTGTTTAGATAAGTCAGTGTTGCACACGGCTAAAGGGCATGGGCATGTCCCATGTAACACCCCGAACCCGAGACCGACACCGGAGTCGAACACGAGGTGTTAACAGACTTTAAACCCCTTATAAAAAAAAATTTCCCAGACACTGCCAATCTGCGTACTAGTCGCTTTAAAAATCATATCTTGAGTTTCACAACTCAAAAATCAGTTTCGTGATTTTTCCCTGAAACTAGACTCATATTCCCATCTACATATTTTTTTCTATAATTTTTGGTTGGGCCAATTAGTACAGTTTATTAGTCAAAGTCTCCCATGTTACAGGGATCCACTACACTGACCTTTGCGCATTACGACTTGGATATCTCCCTGCACAGAGCTTCAATACTGATGCCGTTTGTTTCTATAGAAACTAGACTCAGAGAGGAATCTATACATATATGGCATGGCTTCTAATTATCTCTAGTTAATTTATAATGAATTTCCAAAGTTGGAACAGGGAATCCAGAAACCGTTCTGGCCCTGTCTCATGAGAACCTGAATATCTCTTAACATACTGTCCGTATGGTTGTTTCGTTACTTTCTTATGAAAATAGATTCATCAAGGTTCGTTTACATAATTTATTAACTATTTAATTCCATTCCTAATATTTTTAGTGAATTTCCAAATCTACATCACTGCTGCTGTCACCATCTGCCTTTAAGGTAGACTTTACCTATTTCATAGTTTCCATGATTCAACTAGCCCTTTTTGCATAAGTAGCACAATTTATGATAGTGATTAACCATTCCCATGGCCAATCCTTGTCAAGCCTATCCACACCTCTCAATAACCATATCCATACCAAATGATTATAACATTACACTCAAACATATATAAGCCATTTTCGCATGGCTAACCAAAATTATACAAGTCCAAAGGGTCCATGACCCACAACAAACAGGTAGTCCTATACATGCCATTTCGAAGTTCAACCAAAATTGTACCAAAAGGGGGCTTTGATAGTGTGGGCGACTTTGACTTCAAGATCCCGAGTCCGATAGCTGGAGAACCAAATCTATAAAACAGAGGAGCAATGAAACGGAGTAAGCAATTTATGCTTAGTAAGTTTTGAGCAAGGAATTCCAGCACAACAAAAGTATAGCATTCATATAGCTAAACGGATAATTTCATATGCACAAATTTTCGATATCATACTTGCTTCACATTACCAACCCTTATGTACATACACAAAGATCAACTTAGCCAAAGGCCGGTAGCTCGTTTATCAACTGAGCGAATACTTATTTGTAAGGGCTCAACTAAATTCAAGCACATACGAAACATACCTCAATGTTGGGATGTTTCTAGAGTATTAACTGAAATTTTTACAGCAAGATCATTCATTCCCAAATCACGTACCTTCGGAATTTAACCGGATATAGCTCCTCGTTCAAATGCCTTCGGGACATAGCCCGGTTATAGTAACTCGCACAAATGCCTTCGGGACTTAACCCGGATTTAGTAACTAGCACAAATGCCTTCGGGCTTAGCCCGGAATTAGTATCTCGCACAAATGCCTTCGGATCTTAGTCCGGATATGGTCACTTAGCACAAAGCCTTCGGGACTTAGCCCGGACATCATTCAAATAACCATGCACATTTAACAATAAATCATGGCACATTCGTATTTCATTTTCGTTAGCAAAACTCAAACACAAGACACTTATCATTCTTGTAATTTCGGCTCAATAGCCACACACAAAGAGCATGATTTTGATTTGCTTAAAACATGATCTAATCAAATATTAATTTAAGCTCTCTTACTCAAGAACTTACCTCGGATGTTGTCGAACGATTCCGATGGCTATTCGACCACTTTTTCCTTCCCTTTATCGGATTTAGTTCCCCTTTGCTCTTGAGCTTAATTAAACAAATAAATTGATTTAATCATTTGAGCATCGAAAAGAGGAACACAAGGCACTTAGCCCATATTTATACATTAGACATTAAAGTCACATATGTACGGAATCATGAATCAAACTCAACATTTTAGCTAATTTTCCCCCTTGGCCGAATTTTCTAAGCCAAGACAAAAGCATCAATATGCTTGCCTCCAACCGAATACATGCAACACCAAATCTTCTTCCTATGGCCGAATATGCATGTCTATGTTGGGGCCGATTATATGCTTAATACTTCCTACAAGTATGGTTACTTGTATTGATTATAAATATCATCTTGTTTCAAGTTCAAAACTTGGCTAATACACACATATATACACTAGTAAAGCATCCTCTCCCTTTCCATCAATTTAACACATGCATTGCTCATTAACATACAAAAGTTATATTCGGCCTTAGCACACAACTTGCTAGCCGATTCTTCCCCATCTAGCAACCAATGCACATATGTGCTCACTCAAAAATGCTAAAAAGGAGATTCAAGAATCATCAATCCACCATCACATGCATCATTAACAAGCTTCATATTTAGCATGCAATGGCATTAACACAAAATCCACCTAGGCCGAATATCATCCCCATGACATAGCAAGGATTTGAACCATGGGCTAATTAGAACTCAAGCTAGCAACTAAAAACATGCATGAATCTCATGGCACAACCTCAAACATACCTTAATCTAGATATAAGTATGGCCAAACCTCCTCCTAATCCTCTTCCAAATCAAACATGAAGCAAGAACTCCTTCCTCCTTCCTTAGAATTTTCGGCCAAATGAAGATGAAAAAGGATGAACAAAATTCTCTCCTTTCTTTTCTTTAACTCACGGCAATGGGGGGGGGAAGACAACCACACACATTTTTTTTGTTTCCATCATATTCCTTTCATTATTTTATGCCCATGCTCCTTATTTTATTTTTCCTAACATACCTCACTAACATAACATGTTTGTGACATGTTTCCACTCATGATGCACTAACACAACATGTCTATGACATGTCTTGCCCATCACACTTGGTCTACCATGCTTGTCATGGCCGGCCACTACTCATTAGGGGGGAATTTGACATGCAAGTCCCCCCTTTTTCCACATGCACTAATAGGTCCTTACGCATTGACCTATCACATTTTAAAATTTTCTCACATAAGTCCTATTTGATGAAATTCACTTACAATTAACAAAATTCAAACACGAAATTTTCACACATGCACATGTACATATAATGAGCATCAATTATGACGGTTAATTATTTTTACGACTCGGTTTAGCGGTCCCGAAACCACTTCCCGACTAGGGTCAATTTTGGGCTGTCACATCCCAAGTCACACTGTTGTGTGAGTCCACACGGCCCATCTACACGGGCGTGTGACACTTTACGATAAGGAAAATTTTCCAAGGTGTCCAAAGTTTATCAAACGTTCTCGGTTTTGTCCCGCTCCGCCTCTAGACATGTTTTGGGTATCGAAAGCCTGTTTAAGGGAAATGATATACATGTTTGAAAGGTTTTAAATTTGAGCAAAAAAAATTTTGTGACCCAAATAGTGTGTTATAAGTGTAAAGCCCCGGTAATGCCTCGAACGCTATCCCAGTGTCAGATACGGGTGAGGGGTGTTATAGATATTGCATAAATTTTGTATATGGTGTTATAGTCATGTTTGACGATGATTTGAATATATATATGGCACTTAGTGTGTGATTCAGAATAGCTTTAGCTATATATGGCACTTAGTGTGCAAGACCGAGATAGCTTCAGCTATGTAAGGCACTTAGTATGCAAGATTAAAATAGCTTCGGCTATGTTTGGGCACCTAGTGTGCGAGAATTCGAGTATTCAACATTTTTCATTTGGATATGAGTTTGTTACGGATTGGTACAAGTATGTACAAAATACTATTCGAATATTGAAATTATGAAGTTGATGAATTATTTGGTAAGTTATGTGAATGATGTATTGATAGCTTTGAGGCTTAATTGAATTGTTGTGTATTGATCTCAAACATTTGATTGGTAAACAATTGATGAGATTTTCTTATCGTTTTTCATATTAACTTACTAATCTTGTAACACCCCAAACCCGGCCTAGACATTATGGCCAAATCTGGTGCGTCACATCAAACCATTTTTCAAATTTGATCTTTCCGGTGAAAATCCATTACTGAATCTAAATTTATTAGTAAACTACAGTTCCCATCAAAACGTTTACCAATTTGTTTGCCTTTGGTATATTACCTCATTTAAAATCGCGTAAGCATTTTGAAAACTTTGTTGTTGGAAGCTCGTATTCCTTAGAAAAAATCATGCCATTTTGAAATCTCTAGTTTTCCTAGACTAGCAGTTTAGTATAAGAAATCACAATCCAAATTAAAACTTAAAACCCACCAACGGCCTTATTACATTAAAAAAATCCAAAATGAAATCTAATTGCAATTAAAAGAAACAGAAACAGTAGTATGGCCATCTCCGAGTCCCTCGCAGCTCCAAATCATCTAAGCTTAGGGATTACCTGCACAGTTAGAAACGGGGTGAGTTTACAAAAACTCAGTGTGTAATCCCAATAACAAACAAACAGTGAATAACACGGTATCAGTACAATCTGGGCCAAAGCCCCTATTCAGTCTCGACATATACTGGACCGAAGCTTTCGTTTAACGGTTACTGGGCCAAAGCCTTTTCATAAATCATATAACTGGGCCGAAGCCTTTACTGTAAATGGTATGGCCCATAGGCCCATTTCAATATCACATGACATACCAATGAATGTATGCAAGCCCATTTGGGGAGACTACTGAACCCACCATCCGCTACTCTCCACTCGTACCAACCAAGCTCTCCATGTGGGGAATAACTCAACCCACCCAACGAAACTCTCCACTAGCAGCATAACTGCTTTATCATATAACTGGAGGCCTAGCCTCTTTTAATAACTGGGGCAAAGCCCTTTTTGATAAACTGGGGCAAAGCCCTTTTCGGTAAACTGGGGCAAAGCCCTTTTAACACTTCCTCCATTTCTATAAAACCCAACCCATGCATATAGTGAGTATATCATAGCATATCATGTGCATATCATAACATATCATGTGCATATCATGTCCTATCATGTATAACAATATCTCATGCATCATATTCATAATCAAATCCGTCAACCACACAGTCCAAGTCAGTCACTTGCCCACAAGGGCAAAACAGTCATTTAACACCCTAGGGGCAAAATGGTAATTTTACCCAAGGGTATCTCGGTAATTCTACCCTACAGGGGTATTTCGGTATTTCTACCCTACAAGGGTATTTAGGTAATTCTACCCTACAGGGGTATTTCAGTATTTCTACCTTATAAGGGTATTTCAGTAATTTTACATTACAGGGGTATTTCGATATTTCTACCCTACAGGGGTATTTTAGTAATTTTACAAATCGGGTTATTTCAGTAATTTTGCAAATCAAAGGGTATCGGTAATTTCACAAATCAAGTGTATTTTAGTAATTTTACAAACCAAGGGTATTTTGGTAATTTTACAAACCAAGGGTATTTTGGTAATTTTACAAACTAGGGGTATTTTGGTAATTTTACAAACCAGGGGTATTTTGGTAATTTTACTGATCAAGGGTAAAACAGTAATTCTGTAAATCGAGGGTAAAATGGTAATTCTATAAATCAAGGGTAAAACGGTAATTCTATAAATCGAGGATAAAACGGTAATTCTATAAATTGAGGGTAAAATGGTAATTTTACAAATTGAGGGCATTTCAGTAATTTGGTAAACTAAAGTGTTCTAAATAGGGATAACAATACGAATGGGCCTAAAGCCTATTCTCGCCCAAATGGGCCCACACGCTCGTGTGGCCCTTTTAGCCCAAATCTAGCCACAAATATGAGATTCACCTAGCCTAGTCCAATATTTACTACACAATTAAACAACTTATCCAATTAGGCCCATAGGCCCATTAGGCCCACATGACCCCTTTCGGCCCATCGCGGCCCGAAGTAGCCATCCTACAGCTAGAGTTGTGAGAAATACACACCTGATAGGAGACTGGAGTTAATCCGCGCTCCGAGCACTCTTAGTCGATGTCCAACCCAAACGAGCAGGCCATAAAGCGAAAGGGATCAACCAAGAAAGGTACCTTTACTCTCCTCATGGTTCTCTCTATTTAAAGCCAACTTCGCATCCACTCTTATGTTAGCTTCCCGATGTGGGATCCCTCCATCATCAGAGTTTAAATTCAACACCAACTCTTGCCGACCCTTGTTAGCAAAATAAATGCTCTTTGATTGCCATGAGTTTCGAACCCTGGACCTCCTTGCCAACTCTTTGACGCCACCTTCCTACCTCTTATGTGGCGTTACTTTGCCACTAGACCACAAGGCTTTTTGTGCCACAATTTCCCCACCAATATTCTTAAGGCCTACCTACTACACCCAGGGTTTGATTCACCTTAAACCAAAATTTTTGCTAGAGTTCAGATTTGAACCCAGGACTTCTCCAACACTTCTCAGCACACTTAACCACTAAAACAAGCCTTCATTAACGAAATTTACATGCACAACAAAATATTATAAGCTGCCTTCAACCGCTCCCATGCTCAAGGCCCAAAACTTCTAGGCCCAAATTCAGGCTTTGATTCCTGCATCGTCACAGGCTCCGTCACACTATCTACTATCACTTTGGTACTTTTGAGCTTTTGGTTTGGTCATATGGCATGTATAGGATTATGGTTGTTTTTTTATATGTATTTTGGTTGTGAGTTTTGAAATTTGAAATGGCTTGTGAATGGTCATGTTTTGGTTTGTATATATAGCCATGAGACTTGGCTTAATTTGGTGTATTTGGTTATGTGCATATACGTGCATATATGGTCGATAGTAAAGTTCATGAATGGATGTGTGAATGACTTGTATTATGAGGTTTGTGGAATTGGTATCATGGTTGTGAATTGGTGCAAAATGATGAATGTTAAGTAAAGTTGTAACTAGTTTATTTGTATATGTAGTTTGGGGTGTTTTGATAGAGTAAGATTTGAAGTTATAAGCATGTTGGAATATTGGTATTGGATATGGTATGAATTAGTCTTGATTGTGGCTAAATTGGATGTTTATTTAGGCTTTGAACTGGTGCCATTTTGGTTGTGTAGGTATATGCAAATTTAGGTGGCAAAATTGGCTTGGTAAATAGCCTATTTCTGTCCACACGGGCAGAGACACAGGCGTGTGTCTCAGTCGTGTGTGAGACACAGTCATGTTCCACAGTCGTGTGTCCCCTGGTGTTGAAATTAAAATCAAGTCAGTATGCTCCACACAGCCTCACACACGGGCATGTGACTTCACCGTGTGGTATAAGTTAGTATACCCTACAGGTTTGGCACATCCTAGCACGCAGCCTGGCACACGGGCGTGTGTGGCCATTTTTAGGGCACACGGGCATGTGTGTTGGTCATGTGACCCAAGTTAGAGAGTTACATGGAGTAGGACACGGGCTGGGAGATGGCCATGTGCTTCCATTTTGAATGTCCACACAGCCTGTGACACGGGCGTGTCTTGTGGCCGTGTGAGAGACACGGCCTGGCCATACGGGCGTATGTCCCCTATTTTGAGAAAAACTTTCTAAGTTCACAAAAATTTCTTAAGTTTTCGATTTAGTCCCGAACCACTCCCAAAGTATGTTTAGGGCCTCGTAGGCTCGTATTAGGGACAAATTGATTGAGTTTGAGTGATGAATGTATGAAATAATGTTATGTACGCTAAACAGTTGTTTAATTGTTTTGTAAATTCGATAATGCTCCATAACCCTATTCCGACGTTGAATATGGGTGAGGTGTCACACCCCGTACCCGAGACCATTGCTGGAGTCGAACTCGAGGTGCTAACGGACTTAATTCCTTACTTAAACAGCTCATACAATTTATTTTTAAAATTTCCAGACAAGCTGGCTAACTGCATCACAGTCACTCTAAAAATCATATCTCGAGTTCCAAAACTCGAAATCCAATTCTGTAAATTTTTCCTGAAACTAGACTCATACATATATTTACTAATTTTTTTCTAGAATTTTTGATCAGGTCAATTAGTACAGTTTATTAGTTAAAGTCTCCCCTGTTTCAGGGTTCAACTACTCTGACCTTCATGCATTACGACTTAGATATCTCCCTGTACAGGGCTTCAATACTTATGTCGTTTGTTTCTAATGAAACTAGACTCAAAAAGGAATCTTTAAATATAAATCATGACTTCTAATTCTATCTGGTTAATTTATGGTGAATTTCCAAAGTCAGAACAGGGGATCCAGAAATCGCTCTGGCCCTATTTCACGAAAACTTAAACATCTCATAAAATACGGCTCATATGGTCTTTTTGTTTCTTTCATATGAAATTAGACTCATCAAGATTCGATCACATAATTTATTCATTATTTAATTCCATTTCCACTATTTTTAGTGATTTTTCAAATTCACATCACTGCTGCTGTCAGCATCTATTTTAAGGTAAATTTTACCTATTTCATAGTTTTCCATGAATCAACTAGTAATTTGACATACATTATTTCCAAGTATAAACACGATTAGCCATGACATACGTAGCACCAATAGGACCATGATTGGCCATTCCAATGGCTAATCATTACCAAACATTTCCACACCACTTAATAACCATATCATAAGACCATATATACAAAATGATCATAATGTTATACTCAAAATATACAAGCCATTTTCGCATGGCTATATGAATATACATTACCAAAAGATACTTAATCAACAACAAGGGTCAGCCCTATACATGCCGTTATCAAGTTCAACTGAAGAGTACCAAAAAGTGGCTTAGATATTGTGGATGACTTCGACTTTGACACTTCCGAGTCCGATACCTGACGAACAAAATCTATAAAACCGAGAATTAAAGCAAAAGAATAAGTATTTCGATGCTTAGTAAGTTTTAAATAATGAAATCATTTAAAAGAATGGCATAATAATATCTAAGTTTGTTTGTTTCATCCTTTGGCCGAATAGAAAATAACTAAGGTACTACTTTTATCATTCATATCACAAAGGTGAAAGCAATATATATATCCAACTAAATTCATTCTATAGTCGAATACGTTCATCTCACATTTCCGTGTCAATCTCATGCATATACACCTACATCTCACATTTGTGAAGTTGAACTCTCTAATTTGGAACTCATACATCATAATCAGATCATAAACGTTCGAATGATTTTAAACAATGGTCTAAGCATCCCCACCAATTTCAAAGTCATAATTTAACATAATCATATTCTCAACGAGAGTAAATTACTTACCTAGTTATCTTACTATAAGTAACACATTGGTTTAAAATTGTTTCAACATGTATTATATGATTTCTCGTACGAATATTTACGAGTTTTCAACTCAATATTATGCCATCACAGACGCCCTTCGGAACCAAGCCCGATTCTTAGCGCTGGCTCAAAAAGCCCTTCGAGACCAAGCTCGAATTATGACATTGGCCCGAAGGCCCTTTGAAACTAGGTTCAGTTATGACACTGGCTCAAAAGCCCTTCGAGACCAAGCTCGGATTATGACACTGGCTCAAAAGCCCTTCAAGACCAAGCTCGGATTTAAACTCCGATTAACATTCACACATATATGCATATATATATAATTGCTTTATCAAATCATAAGCTAAGTTCCATTACTTAAAGACTTACCTCGGATGTTGTCGAACGATTTCAACAGCTATTCGATCACTTTTTCCTTTCCCCTATCCAACATTGACCCCCCTTGCTCTTGAGCTAAATAAGTATAAATAGAGATGTTTAATATTTTGATCAATAGTGTTTACTTATTATTCACATTCGGTAATCAAATATCCATCTCATTTTAATATATTATCATTACCACAATTAGTCTTAAACCTACCAATTTCATAACTAATATATGTTCATACACAAATGTTACTTTCACCAAATGCTCTTGTAATTAAAGTAATAACTTATCAATCGACTATCAAAACCAAATGTCATTATATTACAAGATATACATGCACCCACAGACATAAGCTCAATAATCATAATATAACATCATGTAATTATATTATTTATGTGGCCGAATATACTTGGTCATACATACCCATAAAAAAAATCAAATTCCAAATTTTTATTTCATTTCTCACTAAACAGAATACACTTACCATGTTCACAAACTTCAACGATTTCTTTTTTTTAGTCAAACACATAATTTTCCATCTCAAAATTTATTTTCCTACTAATTTAACTTACTCCGAGGTTGAATGCTACTTTAGCATTAAGCTTATATTCTCTTCGTTATTAAGTAATTGTTCATAGCTCAACTAGCATCCATTTTCGATTTAACACAAAAATTCATAACCGAATGTTGTTTATCTTAAGCTATCATTATATTATCAAAATTGAATTAATTAAACTCATATAAGCACTATCAAAACCAAAATCTATGTCTAGCATTACTCAAGGTTTATACTAAAAAAAAATCAATTACAAAGCCGAATTTGTTCAAGTAACTCAACAAATCCACATTCATCTATTTCATGTACAAATACTAACACTTAAGTATTAACTAGTTCAACTTCAAATAACCACAAAAAAAAACAACAATCTAACCCCTTAATTTCTACTATGGCCGAAAGCTTAAAGACATTACCCAACTCAAAATTTTGTCATGGGTTAAGCAAAGAACTTAAGAACTAACTCAAAATATACTAAAATTTCAAGAATTAGCATGAACTACTCACCTTATTTTGAGTTCAAGATCACCAAATGGTTGTTCTTTTCTTTCTTTAGAATCGGCTAGGAAGAAACATGGATGAAGACTTTGTTTCTTTCACCCATTTCCTTCCTTTAATTATTATTTATTTATTTTATTACATTCATCCATGATAATATGGCATCTAGCTAATTAAAGTTAATAGAAAATTCATATTTGATTATATAATTTGTAGCATGGCCGGCCACTACCTATAGTTTGGCTAATTTGACATGCAAGTACAAGCACTTTCCAACATATATTAATAGGCCACTTTAGCATTTTCCTAGCACATTTCTAAATTTTCTCATACAAGTCCTATTTAATAAATTTCACATGCTATATACAAAATTTAAGCATGAATTTTTCACACATGCATATTCATATATAATAAGCATCAAATATGACTATTAATTATTTTTATGACTCGGTTTCGTGGCCCTGAAACCACTTTCCGACTAGGGTCAAATTAGGGCTGTCACATGAGGGGTGTTACAAGGATCTCCCGATACATCCACTAGAATAACAAGTCAACAAGGACTACTTATCTTCTGACCTCACAGTTTAGATCAGCTTAGGGTGAAGGTGTTTAGGGGTAGGACATACCAGTTTTTGGTTAACCCACCTTGATGACTTCCTAGGGTCATTTAGGTTCTTCCTTTCCCAAACAATTGATCCGTTGAGTAACCCCACAAAACAGTTAATAGATCATACCTCCACTCGCTAATCCTCCATAGAGGGATTAGTTCCTCATTGTAACACCCCTCACTCGTATTCACTATAAGAATAAGGTTACGAGGTATTACCGATCAATACACGTCATTTATCATACATAACTCATACATTTATGCATTCATATTCAAATACCATTCAACACAATCGAATTGTCCCTTATAAGAGCCTGCGAGGCCTAAAACATGCTTTAGAATTGGTTCTGGACTAAACTGATAATATATGAAAATTTTGGAAACTTATAAAAATTTCAAACATACAAGGGTCACACGCCCGTGTGAACAGGCTGTGTGCCTCACACGGCTCCAGACAGACTGTGTCTCGGGCCGTGTGGAAACATGGCATACATACTGACTTGGGTCACACGGCCGACCACACGCCCGTGTGTCTAGCCTGTGTGCCCTTCGAAGTGGCCACACATGCCTGTGTGCCAGACGGTGTACTAGGCCATGTCAAACCTGTAGGGTATACTGACTTGTGCAACACGGCCAAGTCACAGGCCCGTGTGCTAGGCCGTGTGCCATTTAGGGGGCTATACTGGCTTGTGCCACACGGCCAGTCACATGCTCGTGTGTAAGGCCGTGTGAAGTATACTGACTTCATTTTAATATCAACACCAGGGGACACACGGCCGTGTAGTTTGACCATGTGTCGTACACAACTGAGACACACGCTCGTGTATCTGCCCATGTGGACAAAAATAGGCCATTTGCAAGGCCAATTTGCCACCCCTTTCTCATGTTCACCTAACAACCAAAATGGTACCATTTCATCATACAATTATGCAGCCAAAATCATCAGCCAAATGCACAATTCATACCATATTCTTCCATCCAAATTCAATACTCAAATACATGCTAATAACCTATTCAAATACTTAACAACTCAACTTTTAAAAATCATACTTCATCAAGGCATTTCACCAGTATTATACTCCTTAAATCAATTAGCCATTTTCATCCATATAACTATAACCACATTCATACCAAAACATACCAAAACATATGCAATTATAAGCCATTTCAAATGGCCAAAAACACATTAATATTAACATCATTTACAAGCCGACTCTCATGGCTATAATCACAACCAAAATACCACAAGTAGCCTATACATGTCATATACCATATTTACACTGTAACACCCTTAACCCGTAACCGTCGCCAAAATAGGTTAAGAGGCATTACTGGACTTTTAACTCAGTTTAGAACAATCATTTTATCAAATATCGTCTCAATTCAAATAATAACATTCATTCACATTCAATATGTACTTAAATCAAGCATAAAAAACTTAAAACATGCATTCAGGACTAAATTGGTAACATATTAAGATTTTTGAAACTTAGAAAAATTTAAACATTTCAAGTATCACACGCTCGCGTGAACAGGCCATGTGCCTCACACGGCTAATAGACACGTCCGTGTCTTAGACCATGTGGAAAAAGGAGATACAGACAGACTTGTGTCACACGATTGAGGACACGCCCGTGTGCCAGGCCATGTGAAAACTGGAGAGGATTTTGACTAGGGTAATACGGCCACCTACACGTCCGTGTGTCTAGCCCGTGTGCCCTTCAAAATGGCCACACACGCCCGTGTGCTAGGCAGTGTGCCATCTAAGGGGTATACTAACTTGTACCACACGGCCAGTCACACGCTTGTGTGTGAGGCCATGTGGAGCATACTAACTTCCATATCACTTCAACACTAGGGGACATACGGCCGTGCAACATGTCCGTGTGTCACACGCGACTGAGACACACGCCCGTGTCCCTGCCCGTGTGGACAAAAATAGGCTATTTGCAAAGCCATATTTGCCACCCTATACACATAAGCATTGACAAGTATAAATGACCACATTTTATAACTCAATTGGCAATCATAATAACCATTTCAGTGCACATTATTTGCCATATCAAACCTAACATTTACATACCCAATTACCTAATCAACATCATGCATAATCCATTCATATACCAAATACATATCAAGACATCATTTGAACATTTTCATTCCATCTATTCTTTGCCAAAATATACCATCATTGAACACTTATACACAACCAAAGATAATACCAAAATAAGCCAAATCACATGGCTTAGCTCATACACAATATATACCAAAAGCATAACTTTCAAGTGACCATAAATAACAACCATTTAAACTAGCCTATACATGCCATATTTACATATATTCAAAAGTTCAAAAATACCAATCAGAAATTGGATAGTGTGATGGGCAACTTCGACTTGTCCGAAACGAGCGAGCTATCGAACTTCTATAAAACATAGAAAAAGAAACAGAGTAAGTTTTATAGCTTAGTAAGCCCGTTTAATTCAGAATTAAACTTACCATTTAGACCAAATCAGTACAACTAACTAAGGTAAACTGCATACAATTTCCAAAAGCCTATCACAAATCTTCATCCATAGGTTAAACATATTAATACATGAAATTATCCACTATCACAATCTAATATTCAATATAACTAACATTCATCATTCATTCTTGACCATATAACCAATAATCCAATCAATAACAGTACTCATCCATATAAATAGAATTTATGCTCGTTGAACCTATTAGGAATTCAAACGATACTCGGGTGAATAACATTAGTAATCCGTCAATTCATTATCATTTATGCTCTTTTGAGCCATGATTGGTAAGCTCCTTCTAAACTAATAAACAGTAAGCTTTATTAAGCTGAACCGGTAAGCTCTATTGAGCTGAATAGTAAGCTCATACGAGCTGAAAGGGTAAGCTTCAATGAGCTGATAACAGTAAGCTCTTATGAGCTGATATATCAGTATGCTCATATGAGCTATGGTAAGTCCGCAACAAATGCAGGAGCTCGACCAAAACGGTAACCCCAGTAACATGTCACTCGTATCTTATGAATTCATACAGTTCAAATAGGCTTAGTAACAAATAAATTATAGCAATAAGGCATTCATACTTCAAGTATTTCAATTATACACATTCATTTCAATAATTACAAGTATATAAAAGTTCGATTCTAATTATATGAACTTACCTCGTATCCTCGGATAACACTATCGGCTATTCGTCCACTTTTCGTTTTCCTCGATCTAGTTCTAGTATTTTCTTATTTTGATCTATAATATATCAAATTTAACCCATTCAATCGTTATTCAATTCAATTTAGTCCATAATTCATATTTTGGCAAATTTGCATATTTGCCCCTATACTTTTCAATTTTTACAATTTAATTCTTATCGCATAAAATTGCAAATTCATGCAATTTAGTACTAACTCATATCTAGCCGAATATACTATGTATTACTAGCAGCCCATATCTTTCATTATTTCCCACTTTTAACCTCATAATTTTACATTTTTTCACTTTAATCCCTATTTGACATTTTTGTCAAAAATCACTTTACAAAACATGTAAAACTATCATCAAGCTTCCATAATCTATAATTAAGCATCAAAGAACTCAAGTATTAACCAATGGCACTTCACAAAATCATGAAAAATTAAAAAATTAAGGTACAGGCTAGCTAGAATACGAAGTAACGATCTAAAAAAAGTAAAAACCATTAAAAACCGAGTCAAAATGGACTTACATGCTTGAAGAACAATGGCCGAACCTTCAAAGCTTTAAAACCCTTATTTTATTTCTCACATTCGGCTATTGAAGAAGATGATAGCATGAAAATGGTTTTTGTTTTGTTTAATTTAAGATAATTAATTAAATTACACTAATAACCTTATTATTAAACATTAATATATCTTATAATTCATGGACATAAATGTCCACTAACCTTAATCATGGTCAAATTTCATCATAAGGACTTCTAATTTATTAAACCATAGCTATTAGGCACATTAAACTAATAGCACACAATTTTACAATTTACGTGATTTAGTCTTTTTTACCGAATTAAGCATTTAAACGGTAAAATTTCTTAACGAAATTTTTACACGGTAATTCTATCATGTTGTAAACCTTAATAAAATAATAAAATAAATATTTTAACTTTGAATTTGTGGTCTTGAAACCACTGTTCCGATTAGACCTAAAAATTGGATGTTACATGCACGACTCAAAAGAACCAAATAGAAGTTCGATAGCGCGATGATGTTCCCGACGACTCCCGAATCCGAGCTAGCTTTAATTCTCTATAAAACATAGGAAAATAACACAAAGTAAGCTTCATAGCTTAGTAAGTTCGTAAGTGAAAAACTCAATTCATCAAATAAATGTAATTCAACCATTTACACATTACCAAATCAAAATCACATTAACCCAAATCAAAATCACATAACCACAAACCTTTCACATGTCTCAAAACATTATCAAATACCATTTCATTGAACTTTCTCAAAGTAATACTCGATTAGGTTCCGTGCGTACCTATATCACTTCGTACTAACCTCTTTCTCAACCACATCATTCGTTTACCAGTTGAACCATTTGGAATAAAATTCGGATGCTCAAGGATCACAATTGATAAGTACCTATACCATCGCCCGTAGCCAAAACAAAATAACTTATCCTGGAGTACCTATACCATGACCCGTAGCCAAATCAAGGTAACTCCTCTCTGAAATACCTATACCATGGCCCATGGCCAAATCAAGGTCTCATTCGCACCCGAAGTGCTGATATCATGCCCCGGAGCCAACACAATAGCCTAATGACATGTATCCTAAACTACTCCTAAGGTTCAACTGGAAGTTTCACTTGTCGATTTCATCGTCGAACACCTACGTAGAGTTGTATTCACAATTCAAACATTATCTGAAATCTCATAATCACAGTTTATGCAATATCAAAGCATTTTACATGCATTTATAATGAAATTACCACATACAAACTTACCTCGTATTCGGAATTAACGAATCGGATCGATTACTCAATAATATTGTTTTTCCCTCGATCTAAATTCGAATTCTTTCTTTCTTGATCTATATGTATTCAAAATTAACTCATTTAATGACATACTAATCCAATTTAGTCCAAAACTACACATTTGGGCATTTTTACACATTAGCCCCTAAACTTTCACATTTAATCAATTTAGTCCCTATTTCACAAATACACAAAATTCAAGCAATTTAATCCAATTGAGTCCTAGCCGAATTTCAATAGTGTCCCTAGTAGCCCACATATTTCATTTAATTCACGTTTCAACCACAAAATTTGCATAATTCACAAATTAATCTCTTTTTGACATATTTGTCAAAAATCACTTTACAAAACTAGTTTAACTAATAACAAACTTTCATAATCTATCATAAGTCATCAATTTACTCAAGCATTCAACCATGGAAACTTTCAAAATCATTAACATTTTCAAAATTAAAGGTACGGGCTAGCTAGAATACGAAGCAACGATCTCAAAAACATAAAAATCATCAAAAACCGAGCTCAAAACACTTACCAATTAAGCCTTGCAAGTGCTGAACTCTAAGAAAGTTTCAAACCCTTCTTTGTTTTCTATTTTCGTTTACTAATAGAGATGAAAAAAATGATTTTTTTGTTTTTTTATTAAACTATCATTTAATAATCTCTTTACTAAAATGTACTTTAAAAATTTTAATAATTTCCATCATACCAAGCTAACATCTCCCACTAACTTATTGATGGGCTAAATACCATTCAAGGACTTTCACTTTAAAGTTCTATAGCTATTTCATACATTTAGCTAATAGAACACTACTTTTGCACTTTACGCGATTTAGTCTTTTTTCTTAAATTGAGCAATTAAACAATAAAATTATCTCACGAAATTTTCACACATATCAAATAACATGCTGTAAACACAAAAAATAATATTAAAATAAATTTCTGACATCAAATTTGTGGTTTTGAAACCACTATTTTGAGTTAGCTAAAACCGAGTTGTTGCACTCATGGTTTTCATGAACAGTATAGAATTCTTATAAAGCATAAACTTGATAATTGAATCAAAAATATAAAATTTAAGAAAAAGCCTGATTTTTATTTTGAAGAGGAATGAATCCACAAAGCTTAATTGTATCCACAAATCATATCTCCTAAGAGAAACAAAGAAGAAACTAAAAACCTAAGAAAAGAGAAAACTAAATTGAAGTTAAAAGAGAGATTCTAAGTTAATTAATTAGGGCCCATAACATGTGACAAGTGAGCCTATTTATAGATTTTAGGCGGTGGTCATCCTAAACCCTAGGTTTGTAACACCCCTCACTCGTATTCAATGTCAGAATAGGGTTACGAGCATTACCGAACTTATAACATAAATAAACATCTATTTTGTAACACCCCTTACCTGTATTCGACACCGGAATAAGGTACAAGGCATTACCGTACTTAAACACAAACAAACATTCAAAACCGAGACATAGATTTCCACCCAAATTTAAAACTTTTCGCATACATTCGTATCGTCCCTAAAATGGGCCTACGAGGCCCAAAACATACATTGGAAGTGGTTCGGGACTAAACAGAGAACTTTCAAAAATTTTTAAAACACTTAGAAAATTTTCCATCAAAACAGGGGTCCCACGCCCGTATGGCTTTGGGACACGCCCGTATGGCTTTGGGACACGCCCGTATTGGCAGGTCGTGTGGTCACACATGCCCGTGTCCCTAACTTGTGTAACTCTCTGTTTATGACGTTATCAACATTTAAAAGTCACACGGCAAAGTCACACGCCCATGTGCTTAGCCCATGTCCCAGGGCCCTGTCCTTCACATGGCTGAGACACATGGCCATGCCTCTGCCCGTGTGGCCAATTCGAAGCTAAAAGTCGAGTTGAAGGGGACACACGATCGGATCAGACACCCATAGGGCTAGCCGTGTGTCACACACTGCCTAAACACACGCCTGTGTATCTAACCAAGTGGACAAAAATAAGGCTATTTACCAAGCCATTTTGCCACCTTTACTTGCACCAACCTACACAACAACAAGCAACACCAATCCAAGCATATACACACAACCAATTCATCGACACATGAATTACATGCTATTTTCTATCACATACAACATCTCATACTTATCATTTCAAACCATGCAAAATCCATATCCATGAAAGACATCATCATATGTTCATATATTTAACCAAATTTTTGCCAATATCAAATGGCCATTTACAAAATGAATAATCAATCATTGAAGCCAACACATTTGGCCAAATCAATTATGACACATAAAAAAATGACCAAGTCCCTATACATGCCATAACACAAGATATTAAAGTCATTGGTACCCAAAATGTTAAGTTGATAGCGTGAATAGATCTCTGACAGTCTTCGATCCACGAGCTAGCTTGGTGACACTATAAGACAAGGAAAAAAGAAAGGAGAGTATGCTTTAGAGCTTAGTAAGGTCCTATGCAAATAATAGGCATTATACACACTTTAGCATAAATTTAACATGAAGTAAATTAACATAAATATCATTGTAAAATTTCATAGTCAAACTTAACATAGATGTTATTAAAACCTTAGCATCATAACTTACTAAATCATACCACACCGAGGGTTCATCACATATCAAGCTCATTAAGCATGGGTTTTATGTACATACCTGTACCAACTTTCAACTTACCAAAATCTTTCACAACATACCATACTCTTTCACAAAACATTGTTGTTAAGTTTCTCATTGAACCACTTGGAATACTAAAGGATACTCGGGGTATCTCACACACATAGTACCATACCAATGCCATATCTCAGATATGGTCTTACATGGGATCTCATACCGATGTCAATAGCCCAACCATGGTCTTTCACAAAGTCTCATATCGATGCCATATCTCAGATATCGTCTTACACGTAATTTCAACTAACCTTAATGTCATGACATTTGTATCTTAATTATTCCTAAGGTTCAACCGGGATTTCTCTCTTATCGAACTTTGTCAATTACATTCAAAGAGTAAATTACAATTCATACGATATTAAAGCAATTAAAGCATAAATGATGATGCATTATTTACATATGAACTTACCTTGGTACAAAAATAGTTGAAAAGGATCTAATCATCAAACACCTTATTCTTTCCCCGATCAAGGTCTGAACTTCGTTTTTCTTGATATATAATAGCAAATTTAACTTATTTAATATTCACATTACTCAAATCAGTTCAAATGTCACATTATGGAAAAATTACCTTTTTGCCTTTAAAGTTTCACATTTTTACAAATTAGTCCCTAGGCTCGTAAAATGAAATGTGTTCAATTTCTTTGTTACCCAAGCCTAGCCGAACCATATACACGCTCATATCAGCCCACATTTTTCATCAAATAAGATTTTTACTACCATTTTACATCGTTTTACAAATAGGTCTTTTTTATACATTTTCACTAAAAATCACTTAGTAAAAGTTGTTTATCACACCTTATACTTACAATATCTTCCATCAAACATCAAAATACATGCATGTCACACATGGGTAAATTTTTAAATATGAACCCTACTTCAAAACAATGGTAGAAATAGAAAGATCAGGTGCTAACGACTTCAAAAACGTAAAGAGCATTAAAAACGGGGCTGGGATGTAATTACAATCAAGCTTGAAAGTTGAAGAAAACCCTAGCTATGGTGTCTCCAAATTTTTGGCCAAGGGTTGGAGAAGATGGACAAATTTTGGCTTTATTTTCCTTTTCTATTCTTTTATTTACCAAATGACCAAAATGCCCTTTTTACCAAACTTTAAAATTTTATCTTACCATGTCCATTTTTGTCCACTAACTTAACAAATGGACTAATTGTCATATAAGGACCTCTAATTTAAAATATCATAGCAATTGGACACCTTTAACATGTAGAACTCAACTTTTGCACTTTTTTACAATTTAGTCCTTTTTATTAAATTGATTGCCCAAACGTCAAAATTTTTGAACGAAATTTTCACGAAATTATTTCGTGAAACTGTAGACCATACAAATATAATAAAATTAAATTTTTCTACATCGAATTTGTGGTCCTAAAACCACTGTTCTGACTAGTCCCAAAATCGGGCTGTTACATATTTCACATACATTTTCAATATCATGTAATCAACATTCAACACTATTCACATCACCCCTATTACGAGCCTAAGAGGACCAAAACATGCATTTGAAGTGGTTCGAGACAAAATCGATAACTCATGAAATTTCTAGAAAACTTAGAAAATTTTTCAAACCACAGGGCACACACGCCCATGTGCCCCGGCCCAGTGTTTCACACGGCCAAAGACATGCCCGTGTCACAGGCCATGTGGACAGTCGAAATGGGATCACATGGTCGTGTCCCAACCCGTGATAGTTGGTTACACACGCCCATGTGCCAGGCCGTGCCAAACCTGTAGGGTATACTGACTTATGCCACACAGCCAAGTCACATGCCCGTGTGCTGGGTCGTGTGGAGCATACTGACTTGATTTCTGTTTCAACACCAGGGGACACACGACCGTGCAACCTGACAGTGTGTCACACACAGCTAAGACACACGCCTATGTCTCTGCCCGTGCGGACAAAAAAATAGTCTATTTACCAAGCCATTTTACAACCCAAATTTGTATACACCTACACCAAACCAAATGGCACCAAAACAAGACATAAATAGGCATTCTATCAACCTCAACCAAGTACCATTTACACCATTTCAATACCAACAAATATAAGGTACAGAATATCACAATATGTTATTCAATTTATACCAAATTATCACATTCTTAAATCATTAATATGGTTACATTTCAAACATTATTATTTTACCTATAATTCAAACATACTGAATCTCATATCTTAACCATTTAGTATCTCTTATTACCAATTATCATCAAGCATCACATATCTATTAATAAACACCTAACCAAAGCCATATGTGACACCCCTAATGTGACCCTATGTGACAGCCCAAAATTGACCCTAGTCGGGAAGTGGTTTCGGGACCGCTAAACCGAGTCACCGAAAGGTTTGAATGTGATGTTTATTATCTAGAATATGTAATAATGAATGTGTGAAAATTTCAAGCTTCGATTTAGTCGATTGCATGCGAATTTAGTCAATAGGACTTATATGAGAAAAATTTTAAAATGTGATAGGTCAATGCATGAGGACCTATTAGTGCATGTGGAAGAAAAAGGGGACTTGCATGTCAAATTCCCCCTCCCTAATATGTAGTGGCCGGCCATGCTATGGGTGGAAACATGTCACCAACATGTTGTGTTAGTGATGTATGGTAAGGAAAATAAAATATTAAGCATGATAATTAAAATAAATTAAAGAAAGGAATTAAACAATGAAAAGGAAGGGTGATGAAAAAAAATGGTCTCATCCATACCCCCCCCTTGTTGCCGTGAGTTGAGGAAAGAAAACAAAAAAAAAATGTGTGTTCATTCTTGAACACCTTTGGCCGAATAGAGGAAAGAAAGGAAGGGGAAGAGCTTGAGAAAATCGGCTATGGTGGTTTGCTAGACTAAGGTATGTTTGATGTTGTTCTTGAGATGCATGCATGCTTTAGTAGTTGACTTGAGTTCTAAAAACCCATGGTTCAATTTTGTGGATTGATGATGATTTTGTGTTTTGCCATTGATGAGTGCTTGAGCTTTTTGATAGTTGTTGATGAAAAGTGAAAGATATGTTAAAGATTAATATGTTTTGTGTTGAAGTTTTTGGTGATTTTGAGTAGTTAGGGCTAAATTACAAAAACAAATTTTTGAAGGACTCAAAGGTGAAATAAATGAGATGTATGGACTTATATGGGCACTAGGAAGATTCGGCCCTTAAGGAGTGTGACCAAACTTTGTGTATTTTGTGTTTTGTGGAATAAAGACTAAATTGTGAAAGTGCGAAATATTAGGGGTAAAAATGTAATTTACCCATTTATGCGTTATTAGACTAAATTGAATGAAAATATGTTAAATTAAGGCTTGGCAAGCTAGCTATTAAGGTGAAATGCTAATGTTAGTATTTGATTCGGTAATAATCTGTTTGGGGACAGCAGCAGTAAGGTGATTTTGGAAAATCGCCATAATTTGTAGGAGTTGAATTAGAAGCTGAGTGAATTATGCCGTTAAAGCTTGAAGAGTCTATTTTCTTACAAAAGAAACTATGAAAACAAAAGAGTTACCGATCTTGAGATATTTTAAGTATTGTGGGGCTGAGTCAAAATGACTACTAGATTCCCTGTTCTGTTTTTAGAAAATCATTATAAATTGTACAAAAATGATTATAAGATAAAATTTATATTCTCAGACTCCTTAATGAGTCTAGTTTCAAATGAGATCAAATACAACACATTTTGAATTCTGTAAAATGAGAAATTTGATTCGTAGTGAAGAGTGGTCAGAATAGTCAAACAGTGAAACAGGGGAAACTTTAAGAAAAATCTGGTATTGATTGGCCAAGCCAAAAATTCTGAAAATTTTATGGATGGAATATATACGAGTCTATATTCAGGGAAAATTAACGGCTAGTGATTTGGAGTTTTTTAGCTCTAGTTATAAACAATTTAGCGACTACTGCTCAGGAAAACAGCTCGTAGTGAATATGTGATTTTGTTGTAAACATTAATGAAAATTTGCCAATGAGTTATTTATTGACTATTACAAAGCTTACTATAATCTATGTGTGTGAAAGTCAAATCAATATATATATTATTCTGAAAGTAATACTTGAATAGTCGATTAATGACTATTTTAAGTTATTGATTTGGCTCAAGGAGTTAAAGGAGGTGAATCGAGCAAAGGCAAAGAAAAGGTTATCGAGTAGCCGAGTTGGAACCGTCTTACCCAACACGAGGTAAGTCATTAAGCATGTAGTTGGTATTATTTCAATGGTCATAATGTTTATGTATTGATGCTGAATGGAATGAATAAATATACATATATATATATATGTGCATGTACGTATGTGATGATGAAATTGTTGAATGAAAGAAAAGAGGTAAGATGTACTGAGTTGTTGATCTCGGCACTAAACGTGCGGGATAACCATTTATGACCATGAGATTGGCGCTAAGTGCGCGGGATTAAATTGTACAGCACTAAGTGTGCGATTTGACTATGTTGCACTAAGTGTGCGAAATGAATATGATGCACTAAGTGTGCGAATTGACCATGCGGCACTAAGTGTGCGAGTTTGACTATGTAGCACTAAGTGTGCGATTTGATTATGTAGCACTAAGTGTGCGAGTTGATTATATAGCACTGAGTGTGCGGACTCGATATTCATTCGTGAATCATTATGGACACTATGTGTGCGACACTATTGAGTCGATCGCGGACAGCGGATCGGGTAAGTGTCTTGAGTACATGGCTAATAGGTGCTATGCTTATACTTGGTGTTGGGCTCGGTAAGTTTGAACCTATGTGACAAATATACTTGAAGTCACGTACATAAAATTTATCGTAGGATGGGTGAAAGGCCGTTTAGTCGTTTGATTGTAACGAAAATAAATTGATTTATGAAAATGCTTCAATGTCCTATTGATGAGTATATGGAATGTGAATGCATGAATTGATATGAAATTGAATTGATAGGTTGGAGGAACTATGGTATGGTTCGGAATGGATGGAGTAATTAGCCTCGTTCCATTTTGTTTTCTCTTGTGATAATGTTATTGATGGATGGTAGTGCATAGCTTATGACTTACTGAGTTATAAACTCACTCGGTGTTTCCTTGTCACCCATTATAGGTTGCTTGGACTCATCTATTTTTGCGTGGTCGGGCCGTCATCGAAGTCATCACACCGGATAGCAAGTTTTGGTACTTTCTTCTTAGTTGGCTTAGAAGAACATTTTGGCATGTATAAGCTATTACGTTGTGTTTGAACTTTGGCATGTAAACTTTAAGCCATGCGAAAATGGCACGAATGTTCGATTGAGTTGGATCAAGGGTAGGCATGAAATGGACCTAGTTACTTTCGTAACAGATGCTGGCAGCAGCAGTGTCATGAGATTGAAAAATCATTAAAAATAGTAGGAGTGGAATTAATTGATGAATAAATTATGTAATCGAATCTCGATGAGTCTGTTTTCATGAGGAAGTAACGAAAAGATCATATGGGCAGTATATTAAGAGATAATCAGATTTTTGTGGGACAGGGCCAGAACGGTTTCTGGATTCCCTGCTCCGACTTTGGAAATTAATTACAACTTAACCAGAGATAATTAGGGGTTGTACCATATATGTACAGATTCCTCTCTGAGTCTAGTTTTCATAGAAACAAACGGCATCAGTATTGGAGCCCCGTGCAGGGAGATATCCAAGTCGTAATGGGCAAAGGTCAGTGTAGTCGACCCCTGCAACTGGGGAGACTTTGACTAATAAACTGTACTAATTGGCCCGACCAAAAATTCTAGAAAAAAGTACATAGATGGGCACATGAGTCTAGTTTCTGGGAAAAATTACGAAA
Source organism: Gossypium hirsutum (assembly GCF_007990345.1). NCBI lineage: Eukaryota > Viridiplantae > Streptophyta > Magnoliopsida > Malvales > Malvaceae > Gossypium > Gossypium hirsutum. The sequence continues at coordinate 55,507,359 of NC_053433.1, read as the reverse complement.
CTGATTTTCGAGTTACGAAACTCAAGATATGATTTTTAAAACGACTAGTACACGGATTGGGCAGTGTCTGGAAAATAAATTTTGTAAGGGGTTAAAGCCAGTTAACACCTCGTGTTCGACTCCGGTGTCGGTTTCGGGTTCGGGGTGTTACACCCTAGTCGGAAAGTGGTTTCGGGACCACAAAACTGAGTCATAAAAATAATTAACCGTCATACTTGATGCTTATTATATGTATATATGCATGTGTGAAAATTTCATGTTTGAATTTTGTTAATTGAAAGTGAATTTTAGTAATAGGACTTATGTGTGACACTTTGAAATGTGATGGGTTAATCTCTAAGGATCTATTAGTGCATGTTATGAAAATAATGGGTTTGCATGTCAAATTTCCACCTATGACAAGTAGTGGCCGGCCATGCTATGGGATGAAATGTATTATAAACATTTTATGTTAGTGTTTTATGTTAGAAATAATAAAATAAAGAACATGGGTAATAAAATAATAGTGGTTAGTAGGGGAGAAACAAAAAAATTAGCTAGGTTGCTCCTCCATTGCCGTGACTTGAGGGAGGAAGAAGAAAGTTTGGTTGCTTTAATTTTTGGCTTAGAAGATGGCTAGAAGGAGGAAAAACTATGATTTTAGCTAGTTAGGTAGCTGAAATTTCAAGTAACTCGGTAATCCATCGTAGAAGAGGAAGAGGGCTGCAACAAAAAGAAAAATGGAAACAGTTTGCATGTTGAAGGAAACTAAGGATTTAGCTTGTTTAAGAGTTGTATCCTAAGTTGGTAAGTTTTCTAAGCTCCCCTCTATCTTTAACTTTGTTGTAAAGAAAAATGATGATGGATTGTGGTTGGAAGGCATGGATGCGGGTTGTAGAAAAGAAAAGCTCTTTGATTAGTTGTAAAAAATTACTACTGTCCAATTTTGTGCCTTCGTTATGCTGTCCAAAATTCGAACAAATTAATGGTTCTATTTTCATGCCGATTAGGGGTTGATAAATTTAGTCTAATAGCTAAAATATTATGTTATTCTTACTAAGTTTCAGTTGTTAGTAGTGACGTAACAATGTGACAATTAAATGCATAAATGACTGCTGGAAACTCCAGCTTGAAAACAAATTGTTCCAGCATGTAAATGCTGATTTGAATGTGCTGTAATATGTGGAGGAATTGGTCTGCTGCATGTTTGAAATAAAAGAAAACAATGGTTGTTAAATATTAGTTTTTGTTGCTAGTCGTATGGGTTTAATTCATTGTTCAAGGGGCTATAAATTGGTGTTAATTAAGCTATTAGGATGGTCTAATAAAACAGCCTGAATGTTAAATAATGCTTGCTGTCCAGATTGAAATTATGCTAGAAGGTTGAACAATTGTTGTTCAAATGGAATTTTGGAGTGTTTAATGGACTCCATGTTGCTAAAATTTACATGAATAGAAATTTCTAAGCTTAAATTGTAAGAATTTGAGTTGTGTGGTTTAAATTGTCAAAGATGCATTTGGCAATTGATTATAATTTGTTAAAGGGTATAAAGTATTGATAGTTCTAAATGGTACATAGTTAAATGAAGATGGAAGCTTGATAAACTTTTATTTAGAATGTGAATTAGATATAAATTAAATAAGCATGAAATCGAATCATGGCATGTTTTATTAAATATGATACATATTGAAATCTATTGTTTTAGATGTAGATTAAATGATATGTGATTGCCAAATGTGATTGTTAAGTGAATAATATTAGTTAAGTACTTAAGCAAATCTATTGTTTTACTTAAGCTTAAGAGCAAAGAGGATCAAAGTCGGATAGGGGAAAAGAGAAAGTAAACGAATAGCCGTGGATATCTAGTCGTCGACCACTTCCGAGGTAAGTTTTAAATGATTAAACGTTGAGTAAATTCAATCATAATAGGACATAATGAGTTGATTTAATAAGATATGATGTAGCCATGATATGTCTTAAACTCAAATGGTAAGTTCATAAGTGTTTGGACTTGGAAATTTAAGAGCAAATTGCAATAATTTGCTTAGGACAGCAGCCGTAACGTGATTTTAGAAAATCACTATAAATTTTGGTGTGGAATTATAGGCTGAATAAAATATGTAATCAAAGCTTAATTAGTCTAGTTTCTTATAAAAGAGACCGTGTAAGCAAAGAAATTTCCTATAAAGAGATATTTAAAGTTGTGTGAGACAGTGTCAGAATGACTCCGAAATCCCCTGTCCTGTATTTAGAAAATCACTATAATTTGTACAAAAATGGTTACAAGATAAAATTTATATGCTTAGACTCCTTAATGAGTCTAGTTTCAAATGAAATCAAATAGAACATATTTTGAATTCTGTACAATGAGAAATTTGATTCGTAGTGAAGAGTGGTCAGATTAGTCAAACAGTGAAACAGGGGAAACTTTAAGAAAAATATGGTATTGATTGGCCAAACCTAAAATTCTGGAAATTTTATGGATGGAAGATATACGAGTCTATATTCAGGAAAAATTAATGGAAAGTGATTTGGAGTTTTGTAGCTCCAGTTATAAATAATTTAGTGACTATTGCTCAGGAAAAATAGCTTGTGCTGAATTTGAGATTATGTTGTAAACCTTGATAAACTTGTTTTAGTTGCTCATAAGCTATTGATTAAACCCATACGTGAGTTCTAAATTGTGATATTGGAAAATGATAGATGTAGATTCAGCCAAGACAGTGTGTATACGTGAAAGTATATGTGGTATGTGAAGTATATTTGGATAATTGTGATGTGAATACATGAAAATTTATATTTTGATTTAGGATTTTATGTGATGGATGTGAACATGCGTATGTGTGATAAGGCCGAATGGCCAATGTGATGAATGTGAACATGCGTATGTGTGATAAGGCCGAATGGCCAATGTGATGAATGTGAACATGCATATATGAGATAAGGCCGAATGGCCAATGTGATGAATGTGAACATGAATATATGTGGTAAGGCCGAATGGCTAATGCGAAACGTGTATGAGATGGATATGTGGTAAAGCCAAATGGCTAATGTGAGATATGTACGAGATGTGTATATATTTATTGTGGCCAAATGACAAACGGTGAAAGTTGTGTATTATTAGATTTTTGGATGAGGCAAATGAATTACAAATATGACAGTCGATGTGAATGTTGTAACATGTGATTAAATGTACATGAAACTTGGAAATATATTCCGGGTAAGACCCGATGACTACGTGTGGAGATTATGTCCGGGTAAGACCCAATGACTACGTGTGGAGATTTTGTCCGGGTAAGACCTGATAACTTCATGTGGAGATTTTGTCTGAGCTAAAGGTCTCGCCGATAATCCGAGTAGAGGTTAGAGCTATAAGACTTCGTAATAAGAATTGCATATAAATATATTCAATGCGAAAGGTTAAACAGGTATGTACTCCAAGTTTATATGTGAGCTTGATTTGAACTAAATCATAAGGTAGTTATGTGATGCATATGAGAGCAATCTATGAGACTATTCCTATGATTATGTGACTTCGGATCAGTGTGAGAGGATATGTGAAATCATACAATATATCTATGTCACATGAGCTCACTTTTATGTGAAAGTTTATCTGCCTATTGTATATGATGAGATGTGCATATTCGGTAAAGGGATGGTATGCCCGAAGGAAGAGTGAAATAAAAATATAAACAACTATGTTATAATTTGATTGTTATCTGTTGTCACTGCTTAAAACTTACTAAGCATTGTAATGCTTACTCCGTTACTTTGTTTTCTCTATTTATAGATCTCATTGCGAAGCTACAGGCTCGGGGATCGTCAGCAACTAGTCACACTATCACTATCCACTGCTTGTTACTGTTATGTTAGAATTATTTTATGGCATGTATAGAATAGACTAGTGGCGGAAGAATATTTTGGTTAATGTATATAAGCCATGCGAAAATGGCATCTTTTGAATGTTTACTTAGAGAAGTTTAAATTTTATCCCTGGCTGTGCTTAGTACTTATTTAAATGAATGATCTTTATTTCAAGAAAAAGTTCAAAATTTTACTGTTCTGACATGAGTTACAAGTCCGGTAATGCCCCTTACCTATTCTGGCGACGGTTACGGGATAGGGGTGTTACACCATATGCACATATGAATACACAACCAAATCAACCAAATTAAGCCAACTCTCATGGCTATATACAAAACCAGAACATTAACATTTACAATCCATTTCAAATGACTAAATTCATTACCAAACTATATATCAAGATGACCATAATCCTATACATGCTATATACCGAAAATACTTAAGTTCAAAATTACCAAGTGATAGTTGGATAGTGTGATGAAGTCTCCGACGATTCCCAAACCCGAGCTAGCTTTGATTACACTATAAAACACAGAAAGTAAACAAAAGTAAGCTATAAAGCTTAGTAAGTTCGTATAGCATTAAATTCAATTAACCATAAATACACAATTCGTACAATTGAATATAACAACATATATCTCACATTAGCTCACAAACCTTCCACATATTCAATCATAAGATTAAAATGTGAAACTCACGAATTTCTTCGATTCAATGCTAGTACAGTTTATGTCCATACCTGTGCCATCTCATATTAAATACATACTCATCCACATCATTGATTTACCCATTGAACCATTTGGAATACTATCAGATACTCGGGAATCTCGCACCCAAAGTGCCACAAACATAGCCGAAGCTATCTCAATCTCGTATCACATATAATCCTCACTCTCGAGCTATCAACGGGTCTGCTCACACAAGCTAACGATCATGATGAAGCTACACGGCACTGCTCACACAGGCTAACGAGTATCCACAACACATGCTGGATAACTCAGCCACTGGTAAGACGTACGGACCAGCACCCAAATCACATAACCCCTAATGACATGTCATTCGTATCCTAATCTATTCCTAAGGTTCAACTGAGATTTCTCACTTGTCTAATCATTGTCAAACATGTCTGTAGAGTCATACTCACAATTTATGCAATATCAAAGCATTTAAAATACAATTATAATAAAGCTTATTACATACGAACTTACCTCAAATGCAAAACGGTGAAATAAGTCGATTAATCTGAAACCTTGTTCTTTCCCTGATCTAAATCCGTATTTCACCTTTCTTGATCTAAATGTAATAAAAAATAATCTCTCTATTCAATTTAATCCAAAAAACACATTAAGGCAGTTTTACATTTTTGCCCCTAACATTTCAACATTTTTACAATTTCATCCCTATTTCATGAAATCACAAATTCATGCAATTCAACCAAACCCATGCTACCCGAATTTCAATTAGGTCCCTAGCATTCCATATTTTTCATTTATTTCACAATTGAACCAAAAAAATTGCACATTTCACAACTTAATACCTAATTGGACTCTTTACTAAAAATCACTTAACAGATGTTGTTTATATAACAACAATCATGCATTTTCTATCATCAAACATTAAAACACATATAGATTCATCAATGGCAAACCATAAACCTTTAACAGTTTTGCAAAATAGTCCCTGGGCTAGCTAGATTAAGTTGCAACGATCTCAAAAACATAGAAATCATTAAAAACGGGACAAAAATCATACCTTAATGAGCTACGTAAGCTTGACCGAATGGAAGCCCTAAGTATGACTTTTTATTTAGCTAAATTCGGCTAAACGAAGGAGATGAGAATAAATTATGGTTTTTGTTTTATTTAATTTACCTTAATTAGCCAAATTACTTATTTAACCTTACTTTAAACATTAAAATTTACATAAGTGATGTCCATCTTTGTCCACTTACTTTAATAATGGTCTAATTACAACATAAGGACCTCTACTAGTTAATTTCATAGCTATTTATTACCTTTAACTATTAGAACATAAGTTTTACACTTTACGCGATTTAGTCCTTTTTTATCAAATTAAACACTCAAACGATAAAATTTCTTAACGAAAATTTCACACAATTATTCTATCATACTGTAAACATTAAATAATAATAAAATAATTATTTTAACCTCTATTTTGTGGGGTCCTAAAACCACTATTTTAGTTTAACTAAAAATGGGTTGTTACAACTCTCCCCCTTAGGAATTTTCGTTCCCAAAAATCTTACCATAAAAGAGGTTAGGGTATTGTTTTCTCATAGCTTCTTCGGGTTCCCACATGGCTTCTTCGACTCGGTGACGTTGCCATAACACTTTCACCAAAACTATGCATTTATTTCTCAATTCTTTAACCTCTCAAGCTAAAATTCTAATTGGTTCTTCGTTGTACGACATATCAGGTTGAATTTCTATCTCAGACGGAGAAATTACATATGATGGATTTGATCTATATCGGCGGAACATCGACACATGAAACACATTGTGAATCTTTTCTAACTCTATTGATAAAGCTAATCGATATGATACTGGGCCTATTCTTTCTATAATTTCATACGGCCCGATGATTCGCGGACTCAGTTTGCCTTTGCAACCAAAACGAAGAATTTTCTTCCACGGAGATACTTTCGAAAATACTTTGTCGCCGATCTAAAATTCAATGCCTTTTTGTTTGAAATCCGCGTACGGTTTCTGTCGATCTGAATCTGCTTTCAGACTATCATGAATTATTTTCACTTTTTCTTCAGTTTCTCTAATCAAATCAACCCCATGAATCTTTTTCTTACCAAGCTCAGTCCAGTACAATGGATTTCGGCATTTGTGACCATACAATGCTTCATACGGTGCCATCTTTATGCTCGACTGGAAACTATTATTATACGCAAATTCAACCAATGGCAGATATTTCTCCCAGTTGCCTTCAAATTCTAAAACACAGCGATGAAGCATATCTTCGACAATCTGAATTACTCTCTCAAACTGACAGTCAGTTTGTGGATGAAATGCGATACTTAAAATTAACCTCGTACCCAGAGCTTTTGGCAATTTCTTCCAAAATTGCGACGTAAACCTTGGATCTCTATCCGAAATAATAGAAACTGCCACCCTGTGCAATCTAACGATCTCTGAAATGTACAATTCAACCAGTTTATCAAGCGAAAAGTCTGTACGTACCGAAATGAAATGTGTTGATTTTGTCAGTCAATCCAGGACAACCCAAATAGCATCTATTTTTTTCAGAGACAAGGCAAACCTGATGCAAAATCCATCATAACTCTAGCCTATTTCCATTCTGGAATCATCATTGGTTGTAGTAATCTCAAAGGCACCTACTGTTCAGCTTTAACTTGTTGACAAATTAAACATCTCGATATGAAGTCTGAAATGTCTCGTTTCATGCCCAACCACCAATGCAATTGTTTCAAATCAGTGTACATTTTAGTACTCCCTAAGTGAACAGATAAACAACCATTGAGTGCTTCGTACAAAAATTTTTTAATGAGCTTGGAATTCTTTGGTACACAAATTCTATCTCGAAACATTAAACAATCGTCAAATCCGATCTAATAGTCTGAATCACTAGTCGACTCACATTGCACTCTTTTGGCTTGCAATTCATTATCACATTTTTTAGCTTCACAAATTTGCTGAAGAAATAGCGGCTTAGCTTTTACGTCGGCTAAAATCGAACCATCATCACACAAACTTAACTGTGTATTTATTGCTCGCAAAGAAAATAACGATTTTCTACTCAAAGCATCCTCGAGTATGTTCACTTTCCTCGGATGATAATCAATGACCAACTCATAGTCTTTCAGTAACTCAAGCCATCTTCATTGTCGCAAATTCAAATCTTTCTGAGTCATTATATACTTCAAGATATTATGATCGGTAAAGATATGGCACTTTTCATCATATAAATGATGTCGCCAAATTTTCAATGCGAAAACAATAGTAGCCAACTCTAAATCGTGCGTCTGATAATTCTTTCCATGCGGCTTCAACTATCTGGAGGCATAAGCTATTACTTTACCCTCTTGCATCAAAACACAACCCAAGCCGTTTAATGATACGTCACTAAAAATCACGAATTCTTTACCCGACTCAGGTTGAACCAAAACTGGTGCCTCAGTTAACAATGCTTTTAGTTGTTCAAAACACTGTTGACACTTCTCAGACCACTCAAATTTTACATCTTTTTGTAGCAATCTAGTCATTGGTGTATCAATCATTGACAATCCTTTTCCAAAACATCGATAATAACCAGCTAACCCAGAAAGCTTTTGACTTTGGATACATTTCTTGGTGATTTCCAGTCAACAACGGCTGAAATCTTGCTCGGATCAACTCGTATAACTTCTGCCAAAATAATGTCCTAAAAATCAGACCTCTCGGAGCCAAAACTCACATTTGCTGAAGTTAGTGAACAGTTGATTATCTCACAAGGTTTGTAACACAATCCTCAAATGCTCAGCATGCTCAAACTCATCTCGTGAATAGATCAGAACGTCATCAATGAATACAACCATACATCTGTCTAAATATGGTCTAAAGATTCGATTCATAAAATCCATAAAATCTACAAGAGTATTAGTTAATTTGAAAGGCATAACAAGAAATTCATAATGCCCGTACCTTGTTCTGAATGTAGTTTTTGGCACATCTAAATCCTTAACTCGTAACTGATAATAGCCAGATCTCAAATCAATCTTCGAGAACATTGTTGCCCCTTTCAACTGATTACACAAATCATTAATTCTCAGCAAAGGATACATTTTCTTTATTGTAACTTTGTTGAGCTAACGATAATCAATACAAAGTCTCATTGATCCGTCTTTCTTCTTTACGAATAACACTGGCGCACCCCAGGGTGAAAAACTAGGTCATGCAAAACCTCTATCTGTTAACTCTTGCAACTGAGCATTCAACTCTTTCAACTTTCTCAGAGCCATTCTATATGGAGCTATAGATATTGATAATTTTCCTAGTATTAATTCAATAGAAAACTCGACCTCTTTGATCGGTAGTAACCCAGGTAACTCTTTAGGAAACACATTCGGATACTCACAGACTACTGGCACAGATTCAATTTTTTATTCAGACACTTTTGTATCCAGAACATAAGCAAGGTAAGCTTCGCAACCTTTTCTCACATATATCTGAGCTGACATAGACGAAATCACAACAGGCAATTCACTCAACTCATCTGATTTAATTCAAATGATTTCACTATTCTGACATTTCAATTCAATAGTCTTTCGGTTACAATTCACAACAGCATCATGCAAAGTCAACCAATCCATACCCAGAATTACATCGAATTCATCAAATAGTAGTATCATCAAATTAGCTAGAAAACAATAACCCTAAGTCATTAAAGAACAGTTCTTGCAAACTTTATCAACTAAAACATATTTGCTTAAGGTCTTCAATACTTTACTCACAAACTCAGTAGACTCAACAAACAAACTCTTACTAGACATACAAATATATGAATGAGTCTACCCAGGATCAATCAATGCAATTACATTAGTGTCATAGAGAGAAAATGTACCGGTAATAACATCAGGTGACGACGCATCTTTGCGAGTGCGAATAGCATAGGGCCTCGGATCTCACAACAAAATCTTTTATCGTTCCTCTACTACTAGTCACATTCCCTGCATTTCTAAGTGGCCTTCCTCTAGTAGCTGGGTTTCTCGATATTGCATTCTGGAACTTATCTTTCTCAGCTAACTCAGGGCAACCTCTAATGAAATGATCTTGAGAGCCACATTTAAACCAGCCTTTATTATTCATCCAGCACTCACCAAAATGTCATCGACCGCACTATTGACACTCATGCTTATTGTTCCTCACGCTGCCAACACTTGATACTGATGTAGCTTGAGCTTTAGGACTTGAGTATTGCTTTCCACGATCTCTGTTTGGATACCCGATTGAAGTATTAGAACGAGTATACAAATCTCTTGATTTCTTTGACGAAGATTGATATGGTCTATTCATCAATCTTTTTCTTAAATCTCTAGCCTCGAAATCTGCCTTTCTCTTTTCTTTGAGAAGTTCTTCGCATTTGCAAGCTCGATCAACTAAAACAACAAATTCTTTCAATTCTAAAATCCCAGTCAACATTCTGACATCTTCGTTCAATCCATCTTCAAACCTTTTAGACATAATTGCTTCGGTTGAAACACATTCCCAAGCATACTTACTGAGTCTCACAAATTCTCACTCATACTCTGTCACAAACATACGACGCTATTTAAACTCTAGAAACTCCTTGGGTTTCTATCAATGAACCGTTGACTGATGTATTTCTTTTTGAACTCAGCTTGAAATAATTCCCAGGTAACTCTTTCTCTCAATGCCACGGACACCAGAGTATTCCACCATTGATACGTAGTGTCCCTCAGAAGTGATACGGCACATTTTAAACACTCTGTCGATGTGCAAGAAAGTTCATCAAATACTCTGATAGTGTTTTCAAGCCAAAACTCAGCTCTCTTGGGATCGTCTTCAATAGTAGCTCTAAACACAATGGCCCCGTATTTTGGAATCTTATCAATTGGTGGCTTATGCAGTCGTAAAAGTTCCAAACATTGAGGAGCTACGGGAACCTATTGGGGATTAGGTGGGGATGGCAGTTGTTGAGCAGCTGGATTTGTTCGTACAAATTTCGTGAACCTCTCGTTCATCATTTGGAATAAGGCTTCTTTAGCCTCTCCTCCCTGGCTACTCGATATGAGTCTCAATTCTGATTACGCTACTCCATGAATGGAGGCTAGCGCATTACTTTCAACATTATTAGCTACAGCTCGATTTGATAAATTTACTATATGAAAACACGATTTAAACAATCAAGAGATATCACACTATGACAAGTTATATATGGCATGTATAGATAGACTTTCACAAATGCTACATTAGTCCGAGAATCAACTAAACTGTCACTTTGATACCATAAATGTAACACCCCTCACACGTATTTAATGTCAAAACAGGGTTACAGAGCATTACCAAACTTATAACATAAATAAACATCTATTTCACATTCATTTTCAATATCATGTAATCAACATTCACCACTTTTCACATCGTCCCTATTACTAGTATGGGGCCCAAAACATGCATTTGAAGTGGTTCAAAACTAAACTGATAACTTATGAAATTTCTGTAAAACTTAGAAAAATTTAAAACCATAGGGGACACACGCCCGTGCACACGGCCAAAGACACGCCCGTGTCATAGGTCGTGTGGACATTCGAAATGGGATCACATGGTTGTGTCCCGACTTGTGTCTGACCCTATGTAACTCTCTGACTTTGGTCACATAGCCAACACACATGCCCGTGTGACTAGCCTGTGTGCCCGTGTGCCAGGCTGTGTGCTAGGTCGTGCCAAACCTGTAGGGTATACTAATTTATGCCACACGGCCAAGTCATACGCCCATGTGATGCGCCATGTGGAGCATACAAACTTAATTTCTATTTTAACACCAAGAGACACATGGCCGTGCAACCTGACTTTGCGTCACACACAGCTAAGACACACGCCCGTGTCTTTGCTTGTGTGGACAAAAGAATAGGCTATTTACCAAACCATTTTGCAACCTAAATTTGTATACACCTACACCAAACGAAATGGCATCAAAACAAGACATAAATAGGCATTCTATCAACTTCAACCGAGCATTATTTACACCATTTCAATACCAACAAATATAAGGCACACAATATCACAATATGCCATTCATTTTATACCAAATTATCACATTTTTAAATCATCAATACGGTTACATTTCAAACATACATAATTTTACCTATAATTTAAACATACCAAATCTCATATCTCAACCATTTAGTATCTCTAATTACCAATTATCATCAAGCATCACATATCCATCAATACACACCTAACCAAAGCCATATGCACAAATGAATACACAACCAAATCAACCAAATTAAGCCAACTCTCATTGCTATATACAAAACCAAAACTTTAACATTTACAATCCATTTCAAATGTCTAAGTTAATTACCAAACTATATATCAAGATGACCATAATCCTATACATGCCAATTACCCAAAATACTTAAGTTCAAAATTACCAAGTGATAGGTGGATGTGATGAAGTCTCTGACGATTCCGGAACCCGAGCTAGCTTTGATTACACTATAAAACATGAAAAGTAAACAAAGTAAGCTATAAAGCTTAGTAAGTTCGTATAGCATTAAATTCAATTAACCATAAATACACAATTCGTACAATTGAATATAACAACATATATCTCACATTAGCTCACAAACCTTCCACATATTCAATCATAAGATTAAAATGTGAAACTCACGAATTTCTTCGATTCAATGCTAGTACAGTTTATGTCCATACCTGTGCCATCTCGTATTAAATACATACTCATCCACATCATTGATTTACCCATTGAACCATTTGGAATACTATCAGATACTCGGGAATCTCGCACCCAAAGTGCCACAAACATAGCCGAAGCTATCTCAATCTCGTATCACATATAATCCTCACTCTCGAGCTATCAACGGGTCTGCTCACACAAGCTAACGATCATGATGAAGCTACACGGTACTGCTCACACAGGCTGACGAGTATCCACAACACATGCTGGATAACTCAACCACTGGTAAGACGTACGGACCAACACCCAAATCACATAACCCCTAATGACATGTCATTCGTATCCTAATCTATTCCTAAGGTTCAACTGAGATTTCTCACTTGTCTAATCATTGTCAAACATGTCTGTAGAGTCATACTCACAATTTATGCAATATCAAAGCATTTAAAATACAATTATAATAAAGCTTATTACATACGAACTTACCTCAAATGCAAAACGGTGAAATAAGTCGATTAATCTGAAACCTTGTTCTTTCCCTGATCTAAATCCGTATTTCACCTTTCTTGATCTAAATGTAATCAAAATTAACTTATTTAATAACCTCTCTATTCAATTCAATCCAAAAAACACATTAAGGAGCTTTTAAATTTTTGCCCCTAACATTTTTACAATTTCATCCCTATTTCATAAAATCACAAATTCATGCAATTCAACCAAAACCCATGCTACCTGAATTTCAATTAGGTCCCTAGCATTCCATATTTTTCATTTATTTCACAATTGAACCACAAAAATTACACATTTCAAAATTTAATACCTAATTGGGGTTATCACTAAAAATCACTTAACAAATGTTGTTTATATAACAACAAGCATGCATTTTCTATCATCAAACATTAAAACACACATAGATTCATCAATGGAAAAACCCTAAACCTTTAACAGTTTTGCAAAATAGATCCTGGGCTAGCTAGATTAAGCTGTAACGATCTCAAAACCATAGAAATCGTTAAAAACGGGACAAAAATCATACCTTAATGAGCTATGTAAGCTTGACCGAATGAAAGCCCCAAGTATGGCTTTTTCTTTAACTAAATTCGACTAAAGGAGGAAGATGAGCATTAATTATGGTTTTTGCTTTATTTAATTTACCTTAATTAACCAAATTACTTATTTAACCTTACTTTAAACATTAAAATTTATATAAGTGATGTCCATCTTTATCCACTTGCTTTAATAATTGTCTAACTACAACATAAGGACCTCTACTATTTAATTTCATAGCTATTTCTTACCTTTAACTATTAGAACATAAGTTTTACACTTTACACGATTTAGTCCTTTTTATCAAATTAAACACTCAAACAATAAAATTTCTTAACAAAAATTTCACACAATTATTCTATCATACTGTAAACATCAAAATAATAATAAATTAATTATTTCAACCTCGAATTTGTGGTCCCAAAACCACTGTTCCGATTTGAGTAAAAACGTGCTGTTACAAGGTTAGCTGACATTCCTGAGCTTTAAGTTTGATTGTGTGGATCAAGACACCTCTTTGCTTGTATTAATTCTCGTCTAGATTCAATGTCATGACACATCAGGACCTGTGTCCCGACATAAAAGTCAGGATACTCTTCTTGGGATCTCTTCAAGGGTATGGCGCGACACCCTTAAGCTATGTTGCGACATCAAAGGCAGTCTCAGAATTTCCCCATTTTTCTCCCTAGGTTGCAATATCGAACCCTCCGTGTTGTGACATAGTGACAAGTGTAACACCCCAAACCCGGCCTGGACGTTATGGCCTAATCGGGCAATGTCACATTGAAGTGTTTTTCGTAAAATGAGATATCGTTGAAAAACTCATTCTATATTTAATCTCTTTGTGTGTTCCTAACGGTGATTCTATGATGTGCCGTTCATTTCAAAACTTGTGTCACTATCCAAAAGTATTTACTTTAAAATCGTTATTCATTTCAAAATTATTATTTTCTAGCGGAAGCTTTTTAAAATAGTTGCATATTTACGTTTACTTTGTAAAAACATTGTTTCTTTTAAAAACTCAAGTTTTCCTATCACTAGAAGTTTAAACCAAAGCAAATAAAAACCCCCAATTTAAAGATTAAAAATTAAAAGAGGCCTTATTACAGTAAAGTACCCAAAATAAAATTTCTTATAAAGAATAAAACAGATATGATAGTAAATGCAGTTGTGTGGTTGCCTTTGAGTCCCTCGCAACACCGATCCGCCAAAAACTAGGGATTACCTGTACAGATAAACAGATGGATGAGTTTACGAAAACTCAGTGTGTGATCCCATATAAGCGAACAGTAAGAAAACAAACATACTCTTGGCCTAAGCCCTTTTTAGTAATAGTGACAATATCAGTTTGGGCTTTAGCCCATCTCAATATAGAAACAGTCATGTGTTTGGGCCTTGGCCTATTGCAGTAAAAGTAATCAGTGCAACAATAGTAATCAGTGCAGCAACAGTCTAAACAGTATGCAAGTCCTACCCATCTAGCCTATACACTCCATCTCTGTCCAACCCTACACTCCATATGGAGATATAATCAACCTATCCAGCCCTTCACTCCAAGTAGTACCGGATGCGGCACTAAACAGTATTTGCATCAGAGCTACCAGTATAATAGGCTTAGAGCCATCAGTGATTTGCAGCAGGGCTGCCAATATAGTACAATTCCTCCAATCATATAAAAACCCATCCCGATCATGCAACATGTCATAATATTATACATATATCTAATACAGTTCAAATGGCATGCTAAAATGCATTCATATACATACATATATATATACATCACGCAGGGGCAAAACAGCCATCTTACCATATAAGGGCAAAATAGTCATTTTACCACATAAGGGCAAAACAATCATTTTACCACATAAGGGAAAAATAGTCATTTTATCGATTAGAGGTCCAGGTGCACTTATCGACCCAACAGAAGGTCCACAGTCGTCTCAGGCAACCTGTGCAACCTTAATGGTCAAACAGTGAAAATGGGCCCACGACCTATAATACGGGCCCATGTGGGCCCACACGCCTGCGTGGCCCACATGGCCCAGAAATGGCCTTGGCTGTGTGGAACACATAGCCTGGCCCAATCATTCCCATACGTTCGTGTGGTTATTCGTGTGTGGCCCTCACGGCCCATTTCAGCCGAACGTGGCCCAAAACGGCCTAAGCCCATGAAATCGCTCATGGTGACCTCTACGATCAAACACCCACATTTATGTGTTTGGATTACCACACGAGTGAGCACACGCCCGTGTAGCGTCAATGGTCACATTTCTCAGCTTTTGCCGATTACAGATTTGGACAATGTTTACAGACCCCAATTGAACTAACTTTAATTTACCACAACATTTCTCAGATAGAATTGTATAATTCTGTATCAAATCCTCAAGAATACAAGTTCTACTTCCATACTATCCTTCAAATCTCACATGTACATTTAAAGTTTATTTCCGATCTTGTGGATAAACTCAAACTCATATAACCCAGTTACATTTTCAATCAAATAATTTCAGATCAGATTAAACCACAGAATCGGTCTTTTTGAAGAAATCTTTTCTTCTCGTTAGAAAGAATAATCCAGACATATCTTTATATATATGCTACAATCATCAAATAGAAATCATATTGTCATAATAGGACTGTCGTCTTACAAATAACAATAGATAAAATCCCGGTTATTAACGAAGCATCTGAACCAAGAAGAAAATCAAATATGATTTGAACAGCAACCTATGCAGAAGCACAACTTTTATAACTCTATTAACGGTACTGCTGTACTCTCAAATTTCAAACAGAAATTATGATTATAACAGATATAGCCATTTCTGTCAAATAGAAATCTCTTGCAGATAATCGCATGGGATCATAAGAAAACCGGAACAGTGAAATTTGAATAGTCTGATGCTTCATAGAATATCTAAGAATTACAACCCATATAGAATAATATCAATCCCAATGATATCCTAGAAAAGATCCAGAAAGAATAATGTCGCTCATTAAGACTGAAATCCACAATAACGAAAACAATATAATCTTTATGCATTTTCAACATAACAATATCCAGTAGAAACAGATTATTAGCATTATATAGATTTTACTGTAAATTTTTATATCCACAAAAGGGAATAAATATCAGAGGAAGACAGAGCAATGTCGAACATAACACAAAAGACTAACGATGCTTCTTTCTATAAGCATATATAATTAATGTGCTCTTACAGTGAGAATTCCATCTGAAATTAAATAGTTAGATATATTTCTGAGGATAAATGTACACGTAGAGTACTCAGAAGAAGTCATTGTAATTTCCCAACTATAACCACTACACTCAGCCATCAATACAATTCAAATATTATCCAACTGTCTAATTATGTCATTAGAAATTTTCATATTATCCCTTCACTAACAGAAGTCGATTCAGAAAAACTTCCAACTAATATTCTCTTTAGATAACATACCTGTATAAATCATTCGATCAGAGATAACTTCTTCTTTAACAGTGACGTCACATAATCTGAATAGCCTTCAGAACTATCCAATGTCTTTTTCTAATACTGGCCACATTTGCTGATTCAATCTCTTTTCTGGCCACATTATTAATCTTCTGAACACGAACCTCTGTAACTCCACACTCTTGAACTTTTTCAACCCAGATCTTACAAATTTCACAGTAACATTTCACTAATAAAGGGGGTGAGGGTAATAAAGCCTCAAATTTAACTTACACATAAATACACATAACACATACTTTCACAAATAGTTAATTCATTAATATCTTTACATTGTCCAAACATTTAATAAACATTTGCTTTTAATCACCTTTGTTCTTAGCACTTAATTCATATACCAACTCAAATCATTAATTCACAACCAAGACATTTCAGATAGCAATCACAACTCACATATCATAATCTATATGTTCATATAATTATAACATTTGTCAACATCAATATATCATACTCTTCGATCCATACCTTTATGAGTTTCAACTCATCATCATCATGTTTCCATTAAAACATTCGAGTACACATTCTGTACTATCAAAATTAGCTCGGTTGAAAACTTATCTATCTCATCAAATTTTCATCAAAGTTAGGAGATATCACACTATCGCAGGTTAAATATGGCATGTATAGCTAGACTCACATACACTATCATAGTCCTAGAACTGACTAAATTATAGCTCTGATACCAATAAAATGTAACACCCCTAACCCGTATCCGTCGCTGAATTGGGGTTACAAGGTATTACCAGTCATGACACAAATTCAAACAATCATAGACATATACTTGCACAAACTTTTAAACCAATCAATTATTAATATAAATAGTCGAATTAATTTTTAATTTTCCTTTTTTTTTCAAAACTACATAGCCGGGTATAACTTGGATACAACTTATAGAATGCACAAACATACAAACTATATTATACTTCGATTGTAAACTAACAGTTCACATATAGATTGAACTCACAACAACAGGTATACTTAATCATTTCAATTTGATCATATCATATTCGACACTTTTATATTAATGCATGTTCAATCAACTTATAACCATAATTAAAGGACTAACTTACATACTACTTGACATTCATTTATTATCAAGTAGGATATTTATACATCATATATAAACTCATATAATTTCATAATTTACTATTGTGCAAGTCACTATTCATTTGGTCATTTTTCAGTGCATATAGCCGAATACAAATGTGTTTAACAAATATACTTTAGCAATTGTTCACTTCCAACTTTATTCAATCACTTTATAAGTCAATACCTATTTTTACTAAACTTGATAAGCTTACACGGAATATATCTCATATAAATAACGTGCATTTTAATTTACTAATGCATAACTAGTTATAACACGTTACACGTCCCCGATTAACTCATAACCGAAACACATTTTCAGCACCAACATAAACATATATACCTCAAGATGAGATACATATTAAGTTAATTCATCATATGCATAAATATTTATATAAACAAATGCCAAATCACTAATAAGTCATAACCATCTCATAAACCTTTATCTTATATTCGAATTTACAATACATTATAGTATAATTTTCAAACCAACTCATACTACAATTTATATGTCACTAGAGTAAGTCATTATCTACAAATAGATATGTATTCAAAACATGAATCTCCCATACCATATAATAAACATATCAAGACAAACTTATATCATGCTCGGACATAGCCAAACAACCTTTAATGTTAAATCACATATAGCACGTTAATCATTTACACACATCTAAGATCATCAACAAATTTCAATGCACAAGATATATATCCCAAACACATATAATATTCATTTGTAACACATAGCATAATAAACAAAATGAACCTAAACCATAGACAAACAAAACCAAATTTAAACAATGAAGTTAGGCCATTTTTGCATGGCTTAAATTATACAAAACCAATATTCTTTATTTCAAACTATAATCTAGCCTATACATGCCATAGATTCAAAACTTTAGCTTATAAAATATCGGAGACAGTCGATAGTCTGATAAGCTTCTCTGACGATTCCTGAGCTCGAAACTTGAATCCGAAATCTATAAAACAGAGGTCAACATGAACACGCGTAGAGTAAGCTTTCATAGCTTAGTAAGTCATAAGCAAATAAACAACTTATGTAACAGCCCGATTCTGGGCCTAGTCGGAATAGTGGTTTCGGGACCACAAATCCGACGAGGGGAAATATGGTTATTATTATATTTTTATGATCTACAATTTCACGGAAAATTTTCGTAAAAATTTCGTTCGAAAATTTCGACGTTTGGGCACTCAATTTAGTCAAAAGGACTAAATTGTAAATAGTGCAAAAGTTGAGTTCTACATCTTAGAGGTGTCTAATTGTTATGAAATTTTAAATTGGAGGTCTTTATGTGGTAATTAGACCATTAGTTAGTTGATGGACAAAAATAGACATAAGAAATGAGAGAAATAGATTTTTTTTAAGTGGGGGCATATTAGTCATTTGGTAATAAAAAAATAAAATGGGAAAAAGATGACAAAAATCATCATCTTCCTCATTAGTTGCTGCCGAAATTTGAAGGAAGCCATAGCTAAGGTTTCTTTGCTTTCTCAAGCTCATAATCAAGAAAGACGTGAAGAGTATATCAAACGAGGAAAAGAAAAGATAGTGGAGTAAAGTGCAAAATTACGATATTTTGCACCGAGGTAAGTAAACGCGTGACTTAATGTATTATTTTGATATTATTTGATATATGTTGAGATTTATTTGGAATTAAAATAAATGTTTAGCAATATCCTAAAAATGTTGTTAAATCGGGAAAGGTGATAAAGGGTTGCAATATATGGGTTATGGGTTGAACACTCGGAATAACCCGTAGTATGTTGTATATAAAAGGGGTTGCTGTGTGCTGATTTCCCGATTTATGGGTGGTGCTATGTGCGTGATCCACCATATCTTTGAAATGTGAAAGGGGGTTGCTATGTGCTGATTCCCCCGAGGGGTTGCTAAGTGCTGATTCCCCGGTTCATTGGTGGTGCTAAGTGCGATATCCACCATATCTTTGAAATGTGAAAGGGGGTTGCTATGTGCTGATTCCCCCGAGGGGTTGCTAAGTGCGATATCCATTGTATATTTGAAATGAAAAGGGGGTTGCTATGTGCTGATTCCCCCGAGGGGTTGCTAAGTGATGATTCCCCGATTCAGTGGTGGTGCTAAGTGCGAGATCCACCAATAGCGGTTAACATTCCGAGTGTTCAACGAAAAAGTGTGGAAGGTGAATATTGCCATATGGTGGAAAATTTTATGGGGTAAATATTGAGTTGGACACTAAATCGATCCATGTATGAGATGGGAGAAAATATCAAAAACGAAAAAGGAACGATTTAATTATAAACTGTGTTGAACAACAGCAGTTGGGTAACTTTGAAAAATCACCATAAATGGTGGAAAATGAATGGGAAGCTGAATAATATATGAAATTGAAGCTGGATGTGTCTGTTTTCATATGAAAGAAATAGAATAAGCAAAAGAGTTGTATTTTTGGAGATATCTGAATTTTACTAAAACAGGGCTGGATTGATTTCGAGATCCCCTGTTCTAACTTTGGAAAATTACCAAAAATTGTAAAAAAAGAATTATGGCATGAAATTTATATCCCTGGAATCCTTATTGAGTCTATTTTTATTAGAAACAAGAAAACCCATTTTTCAAATTTTGTACAGAGAGTTAAGTAAATTTTAGTGAGGAAGGGTCAGAACCGTTGGGCAGTGAAACAGGAGAAGTTTTAATGAATAAACTGTACTAATTGGCTGGGTTAAAAATTCTGGAAATTTTATGGCAGAAAGGTATATGAGTCTAGTTTCAGGGAAAATTTACGGAACTCAATTTGGAGCCCTGTAGCTCCAGATAAAAATAAATTAGCGACTATGACGCAGAAAAACAGCTTGCTGGAAATTGCCTAAACAATAAAGTTATTCATGAATAAGTTTATATTTTGGTGTAGTTATGGGAGTAATTACTTATTTATCATGTGTTTACTTACTAAGCTATATGCTTACTCGATTTTATTTTTCTCTTGGTTATAGTGACTTCCAACAACTCGGAAATTGGAACGAAGTCAGACAATCATCTACACTATCCTTCACATTTGGGGTATTTTACTACTAGTGTTCCGAAATTTTATGGCATGTATAGACACTTTATGTAATGTGGGATCATCATGTAAATATATGTTATGGTTCCCTTTTTAAATGTAGTGTTTATTAATAGTTAAACTATATGTGTGTTTATACAAATGAAATTGGTTGGTATATTGGAATGTGTTCTAAATTTGCAGGAGGTTTAAGCAAAAAAATAAGTAGAAATGCTGTCGAAAATTTTTAAAAATTTAGTAATACCTCATACTCTGTTCTGGTAAGGAATACGGGTAAGGGGTGTTACATTTTAGTGGTATCAGAGCTACGGTTTAGTCGGTTCTCGGACCAATAAAATACGTGTGGAAGTCAGTCTATACATGCCATAAAATTATTGTGATAGTGTGATGATTTCTGACAATTTAAAATTTTGTTTTATATAGTAAATGGATCCTGATCGAAGTGTGGCAGATGATGTTGAAAGTAACGCGCCGGCTCTCGCGCAAGGGACCGCTCATGAAGAGAGTAGACATGAGACACATGGACAGGATGAGGCTCGAGAAGCCTTCCTCCGAATGATGAGTGATTGGTATATAAAATATGTCCGTGTAAATCCGAATGTTCCTCCTCCTCCACCCCTCCTATTCCTCAACCGGTCCCCGTAGCTCCACGGAGTGCCGAATTGGTGAGATCAAGTAAGCCACCTGTTGATAGAATTCGAAAGCATGGGGCTGAAGATTTTAGGGCCAATGTTGATGATGATCCGGAAAAAGCCGAGTTTTGGCTTGAAAATACTATTCGGGTATTTGATGAATTATCTTGCACCCCTGAAGAATGTTTGAAATGTGCTGTGTCTTTATTGAAGGATTCGGCATACCGTTGGTGGAAAACATTAATAACGGTGGTTCCAAAAGAAAGAGTTACTTGGGACTTCTTTCAGGAAGAATTTAGAAAGAAATATGTAAGCCAACGATTTATTGATCAAAAACGCAAAGAGTTTCTTGGGTTGAAACAGGGCCGAATGTCCGTAGCAGAATATGAACGGGAGTTTGTTCGGCTTAGTAAATATGCCCAGGAATGTGTGCCTACGGAGGCTATTATGTGTAAAAGATTTGAAGAGGGGCTAAATGAAGACATCAGATTGCATGTTGGGATTTTAGAGTTAAAAGAATTTGTGGTGTTAGTTGATCGGGCCTGTAAAGCTGAAGAACTGAGTAGAGAAAAGAGAAGGGCAGAGATGGAATCTCGAGATGTAAGGAAGAGGACAATGGGCAGAACATTTCAATCTCATTCGAAGAAGTTTAAAGGGATGGATCCACGACCAACTGGTTCAGTTGGGTATTCACGCAGAGACCGAGGGAGGTCGTATTCTGGAGCTACAACTCGAGCTACCTCTGTAGCAAGTGTGGGCAATGTAGGAAACACCCGGCCTGAATGTCAACAGTGTGGCAGGCAACATATTGGTGAGTGTTGGGGATTTAAACGAGCTTGTTTCAGGTGTGGTTCCCAAGAGCATTATGTAAGAGATTGCCCTGAGAGAAGAGAGGAAGAAAATTTGCCAAGAGCTGGATCGGGTGATATTGTTAGTAGAGGGAGACCGCCGAGAAATGTGGGAAGCAAAGTCAGTGGTAAAAGTGTGATGAAAGATGCAGCTGGAGGATTAGAAATTAGAGCGCCTGCCAGGACTTATGCCATACGTGCTCGAGAGGATGCCTCATCTCCCGATGTGATTACTGGTACATTTTCTCTTCATGATATAGATGTTATTGCTTTGATTGATCCCGGCTCTACTCATTCATATGTATGCATGAAATTGGTATCTAGTAAGAAATTGCCTGTTGAAAACACTGAATATGTAGTTAAAGTATCAAATCCATTAGGCAAGTATGTCTTAGTTGATAAGATTTGCAAGAATTGCCCCCTGATGATTCAAGGTCACTGTTTCCTGGCTAATTTGATGTTGTTACCATTTGATGAGTTCGATGTTATTTTGGGGATGGATTGGTTGATATTGCATGATGCCAAGGTGAATTGTAGACAGAAAATTCTTGAATTAAAGTGTGAAAATGGTGAAATTCTCCGGATTGAAACAAAGGAGCCGAATAAGTTGCCTATGGTGATTTCGCACATGTCTGCTCAGAAATACTTGAGAAAGGGATGTGAAGTTTATCTTGCTTATGTGTTGAATACTGATATAACTGGGTCGAAGCTTGAATCAGTGCCGGTAGTCTGTGAATTTCCAGATGTATTTCCAGAGGAATTGCCTGGGTTACCTCCGATTAGAGAAGTTGAGTTTTCTATTGATCTGTTACCTGGTACTGCACCGATTTCTATTGCACCGTATCGAATGGCTCCGACTGAGTTGAAGGAATTAAAAGCTCAGTTACAAGAGTTGACAGATAAAGGATTTGTGAGACCGAGTTTTTCTCCTTGGGGTGCTCCTGTGTTATTTGTGAAAAAAAGGACGGCTCTATGAGACTTTGTATTGACTATCGTCAGCTCAACAAGGTGACTATAAAGAACAAGTATCCTTTGCCGAGAATTGATGATTTATTTGATCAATTAAAAGGGGCAACAGTGTTTTCTAAGATTGATTTGAGGTCTGGTTACTATCAGTTAAGAGTTAAAGAGTCTGATGTGCCGAAAACCGCCTTTAGAACAAGGTATGGACACTATGAATTTCTGGTAATGCCTTTTGGGTTAACAAATGCTCCAGCTATTTTTATGGACTTGATGAACCGAATTTTTCGGCCGTACTTGGATAAGTTCGTGGTGGTGTTCATAGATGATATTTTAATCTATTCTCGGGATGAATCTGAGCATGCAGAACATTTAATAACTGTGTTGCAGATTCTGAGAGAAAAGAAATTGTATGCTAAATTCAGCAAAAGTGAGTTTTGGCTTCGTGAGGTTGGATTCTTGGGACATATAGTTTCAAGTAAAGGTATTCGGGTTGATCCAAGCAAAATTTCAGCAATTGTTGATTGGGAGCCACCAAAGAATGTGACAGAAGTTAGAAGCTTTCTGGGCTTAGCTGGGTATTACAGACGCTTTGTCAAGGGATTTTCGATGATTGCTTCTCCTATGACTAAGTTACTGCAGAAGAATGTCAAGTTTGAATGGACCAATAAATGTCAACAGAGTTTTGAAAAGTTGAAGGCATTATTGACTGAGGCGCCAGTGTTGGTGCAACCTGAGTCCGGGAAGGAGTTTGTAATTTACAGTGATGCATCGTTGAATGGCCTTGGGTGTGTGTTAATGCAAGAGGGCAAAGTAATAGCTTATGCTTCGAGACAGTTGAAACCGCATGAGAAGAATTATCCGACGCATGATTTAGAATTGGCTGCCATTGTTTTTGCTTTAAAAATTTGGCGTCATTATTTGTATGGTGAAAAGTGCCGAATCTTCACTGATCATAAGAGTTTGAAATATTTGATGAGTCAAAAAGACTTGAATTTGCGGCAACGAAGATGGCTCGAGCTAATCAAAGACTATGAGCTAGTGATTGATTATCACCCCGGGAAAGCTAATGTGGTTGCTGATGCCTTGAGCAGAAAATCTTTATTTGCTTTGAGAGCTATGGGTACGATGTTAACTTTATCTGATGATGGCTCAATGTTGGTTGAATTGAGAGCTAGACCGTTATTTCTTCAGCAAATTCGGGAATCTCAAAAGAATGACAGTAAATTGCAAGCCAAGAGAGCTCAGTGTGAAGCAGGTGTTGACTCAGATTTTCAAATTGGTTCAGATGATTGCTTGATGTTCCGGGATAGAGTATGTGTACCAAGAAATGATGAGTTAATTCAGACCATTTTATGTGAGGCACATAGTGGTGACTTGTCAGTTCATCCGGGTAGTGTGAAAATGTATAATGATTTGAAGAAGTTGTATTGGTGGCCAGGCATGAAAAAGGATATCTCGGAATTTGTATCAAAGTGTTTAATCTGTCAACAAGTGAAGGCTGAGCATCAAGTACCATCGGGTTTACTTCAACCGATAACGATTCCAGAATGGAAGTGGGACAGTATCACGATGGATTTCGTGACAGGATTGCCTTTAACTCCAAAGAAGAAAGATGCTATTTGGGTAATTGTTGATAGATTGACAAAGTCGGCTCATTTTATTCCGATACGCATTGATTACTCACTTGACAGGTTGGCAGAATTATATGTTGCTGAAATAGTGAGATTACATGGGGTGCCTAAATCTATTATATCGGATAGAGATCCGAGATTTACTTCGAGGTTTTGGATAAAGTTGCAGGAAGCCTTGGGTACAAAATTGAATTTCAGTACTGCGTTTCATCCGTAAACTGACGGGCAATCGGAAAGAGTGATTCAAATTCTTGAAGATATGCTCCGGTGTTGTATTTTAGAATTGAAAGGCAGTTGGGAGAAATATCTACCATTGGTTGAATTTGCTTATAACAATAGCTATCAGTCAAGTATACGAATGGCACCGTATGAAGCATTATATGGGCGTAAGTGTAGAACTCCTTTATATTGGACTGAGCTCGGTGAGAACCGGATTCATGGAGTCGACTTGGTGAAAGAAACTGAAGAAAAGGTGAAAATAATTTGTGACTGTTTAAAGGCTGCCTCAGATCGGTAAAAGTCGTATGCGGATTTAAAGAGAAAAGAAATTGAGTTTCAAGTAGGTGATAAGGTGTTCTTGAAGGTGTCTCCATGGAAGAAGATTCTGAGATTTGGTCGTAAAGGCAAACTAAGTCCACGATTTATTGGACCATATGAAGTTACCGAGAGAGTTGGCCCTGTAGCATATCGGTTAGCTTTACCACCGGAGTTGGAAAAGATACATAATGTGTTTCATGTGTCGATGTTGCGACGTTACCGTTCGGATCCTTCACATATAGTTTCCCCTACAGAGATTGAGGTCAGACCAGATATGACTTATGAGGAAGAACCAATAAAGATTTTGGCTCGGGAGGTCAAACAGTTAAGAAATAAAAGTGTAGCCTTAGTGAAAGTGTTGTGGCAAAAACATGGAATGGAAGAGGCTACGTGGGAACCGGAGGAAATTATGAGGAAACAGTACCCAAACCTCTTTTCCGGTAAGATTTTCGGGGACGAAAATCCCTAAGGGGGGGAGAGTTGTAACAGCCCGATTCTGGGCCTAGTCGGAATAGTGGTTTCGGGACCACAAATCCGACGAGGGGAAATATGGTTATTATTATATTTTTATGATCTACAATTTCACGGAAAATTTTCGTAAAAATTTCGTTCGAAAATTTCGACGTTTGGGCACTCAATTTAGTCAAAAGGACTAAATTGTAAATAGTGCAAAAGTTGAGTTCTACATCTTAGAGGTGTCTAATTGTTATGAAATTTTAAATTGGAGGTCTTTATGTGGTAATTAGACCATTAGTTAGTTGATGGACAAAAATAGACATAAGAAATGAGAGAAATAGATTTTTTTTAAGTGGGGGCATATTAGTCATTTGGTAATAAAAAAAATAAAATGGGAAAAAGATGACAAAAATCATCATCTTCCTCATTAGTTGCTGCCGAAATTTGAAGGAAGCCATAGCTAAGGTTTCTTTGCTTTCTCAAGCTCATAATCAAGAAAGACGTGAAGAGTATATCAAACGAGGAAAAGAAAAGATAGTGGAGTAAAGTGCAAAATTACGATATTTTGCACCGAGGTAAGTAAACGCGTGACTTAATGTATTATTTTGATATTATTTGATATATGTTGAGATTTATTTGGAATTAAAATAAATGTTTAGCAATATCCTAAAAATGTTGTTAAATCGGGAAAGGTGATAAAGGGTTGCAATATATGGGTTATGGGTTGAACACTCGGAATAACCCGTAGTATGTTGTATATAAAAGGGGTTGCTGTGTGCTGATTTCCCGATTTATGGGTGGTGCTATGTGCGTGATCCACCATATCTTTGAAATGTGAAAGGGGGTTGCTATGTGCTGATTCCCCCGAGGGGTTGCTAAGTGCTGATTCCCCGGTTCATTGGTGGTGCTAAGTGCGATATCCACCATATCTTTGAAATGTGAAAGGGGGTTGCTATGTGCTGATTCCCCCGAGGGGTTGCTAAGTGCGATATCCATTGTATATTTGAAATGAAAAGGGGGTTGCTATGTGCTGATTCCCCCGAGGGGTTGCTAAGTGATGATTCCCCGATTCAGTGGTGGTGCTAAGTGCGAGATCCACCAATAGCGGTTAACATTCCGAGTGTTCAACGAAAAAGTGTGGAAGGTGAATATTGCCATATGGTGGAAAATTTTATGGGGTAAATATTGAGTTGGACACTAAATCGATCCATGTATGAGATGGGAGAAAATATCAAAAACGAAAAAGGAACGATTTAATTATAAACTGTGTTGAACAACAGCAGTTGGGTAACTTTGAAAAATCACCATAAATGGTGGAAAATGAATGGGAAGCTGAATAATATATGAAATTGAAGTTGGATGTGTCTGTTTTCATATGAAAGAAATAGAATAAGCAAAAGAGTTGTATTTTTGGAGATATCTGAATTTTACTAAAACAGGGCTGGATTGATTTCGAGATCCCCTGTTCTAACTTTGGAAAATTACCAAAAATTGTAAAAAAAGAATTATGGCATGAAATTTATATCCCTGGAATCCTTATTGAGTCTATTTTTATTAGAAACAAGAAAACCCATTTTTCAAATTTTGTACAGAGAGTTAAGTAAATTTTAGTGAGGAAGGGTCAGAACCGTTGGGCAGTGAAACAGGAGAAGGTTTAATGAATAAACTGTACTAATTGGCTGGGTTAAAAATTCTGAAAATTTTATGGCAGAACGGTATATGAGTCTAGTTTCAGGGAAAATTTATGGAACTCAATTTGGAGCCCTATAGCTCCAGATAAAAATAAATTAGCGACTATGACGCAGAAAAACAGCTTGCTGGAAATTGTCTAAACAATAAAGTTATTCATGAATAAGTTTATATTTTGGTGTAGTTATGGGAGTAATTACTTATTTATCATGTGTTTACTTACTAAGCTATATGCTTACTCGATTTTATTTTTCTCTTGGTTATAGTGACTTCCAACAACTCGGAAATTGGAACGAAGTCAGACAATCATCTACACTATCCTTCACATTTGGGGTATTTTACTACTAGTGTTCCGAAATTTTATGGCATGTATAGACACTTTATGTAATGTGGGATCATCATGTAAATATATGTTATGGTTCCCTTTTTAAATGTAGTGTTTATTAATAGTTAAACTATATGTGTGTTTATACAAATGAAATTGGTTGGTATATTGGAATGTGTTCTAAATTTGCAGGAGGTTTAAGCAAAAAAATAAGTAGAAATGCTGTCGAAAATTTTTAAAAATTTAGTAATACCTCATACTCTGTTCCGGTAAGGAATACGGGTAAGGGGTGTTACAACTTAGTTACATAATCAAATCATTTAAACTAAACCAAATTATACTATCATAGTTACTTTGAATCTTAAGCTTCCAATTTCATGTAATTTATATGTACTTTCACCTGTACGTTACTCATGGCCGATTGAATATATACATATATATTAACAAACTATCATTAAATTTCCAAACCAAAATATCTTTATCATAACTAGTTCATAAACTCTTATATGCATAAATCCATAGGTCAAAGGATAATAATCACATACATATTTATATTATATGGCCGAGTACACATATATATATATGCAAAATATCCTTCAATTTCAAAGCTAAATATCATTACGTGAACACATATACTTATACTCATGAATCAAAATACAGCCTTTTATGCATAAGCATAGCAATGACCGAATGAACACTTTCATATATAAAGGTACATTAGCAAACTTTCATTCAATGACTAAGCCAAAACATCTTTATCATACCAAATATACATACACTTTTATGAATATACTTGTAAGTCAAAGTATATCAATCATATATATATTTATCAATGGCTGAATATACCACCATTTGCATATATTCACAAATAATTTCAATAATGTTCATATTATTTATTTACAAGGCCGAATAGCTTTTTCACATTCACACATATATTCTTACTTTACTTCAAGCATATTTTGCAACAAATATTAAGTAACTTACTCACTTTGTTTCAAATAGGTAATAAACCATTTCATACCTGATCATTTTAGCTCACTTTTGCATATTTGATCACAACTTATTGATGCCTGTTGAGCCATTCGGAATTGGATAGGACACTCGGATAATCACACATATATCGTACAACGCCAGCGTCCCAGACGTTGTCTTACATGTAACCACATATCGATGCCACTGTCCCAGTCAGGGTCTCACTCGCAAACATATATCGGAGTCACATATCAATGCCATGGTCTTACTCGCACATTACATGTCAAAATTCTATGTCATGAC
Source organism: Gossypium hirsutum (assembly GCF_007990345.1). Classification (NCBI taxonomy): domain Eukaryota; kingdom Viridiplantae; phylum Streptophyta; class Magnoliopsida; order Malvales; family Malvaceae; genus Gossypium; species Gossypium hirsutum. Next base: position 55,478,058 of record NC_053433.1, on the reverse strand, counting down.
ATATGTATCCTAACTATTCCAAAGGTTCATATGGGGCTTTCAGACGTCGTAACTCGATCGAGACGAATGCTTGAACATGGTTACCAAGCTTATTCACATTCAGCATAAGCATGTATAAATTCATATTTTTCATATCAACATATATATTTAACATTTATCTACAATTAAACACGTCTATTTGCCTATAAACTTACCTCAGACGATGTAAAACAAAACAGGATGACTAGTCGACAACTTTCGTTTTTCCCCGATCCAAATCTGATTTCTTTGGTTCTTGATCTAAAATATTCAAATTCAGCTCATTCAAACATATTTTCATTCAATTTAGTCCAAAAACACATAAATAGGCAAATTACCATTTTACCCCTGACATTTATAATTTTTACAATTTAGTCCCTATTGCACAAAATACAAAATATGCAAAATCTCAAAATACCCATGTTAGGCCGAATGTTCCTAGTGCTCATACAAGCCCATATAATTCATTTATTTCATATTTTAATCCCTCAAGTTATTATTTTTGCAATTTATTCCTAATTACTCAAAATCATCAAAAACTCCAATACAAAATATGTTAATCTAAAACGTATCTTTCATATTTCATCATCAAACAACAAAATTCACAAGCTATCAACAATGGCACAACTCAAAATATTCATCAAAATCAAAAATTGAAGCATGGGTCTTGAGGATTACTAAGCAACGATCTCAAAAAGGTAGAAATTATCAAAAATCAAACAAAAACGAACCTTGATTGAGGTTGAATATATGCCGAAAACTAGCTTGGCTTTCTTTCTTTTTCATTGTTTTAGATTCGGTTAAAAAAAGTAGAACGAAGATGGCTTTTTTATTTTGTGATATATGTTATATTATATTAGTTTATTAAATTAACTTTAATGAAATAATATAAAAATCATATAACACATGTATTTGTCTATTACCATCCACTTTTTCTTTTAATGGGCTAATTGCAACATAAAGGCTTCCACCAATAAAGCCAATAGCAATTAGGCCCTTTTTAGAAATAACCACCTAATTTTCATTTTATGCGATTAAGTCATTTTATTTAATAGGGTATCTAAACGACCAAATTAAATCACAAAAATTTCACAGATATAAATTCATACAAAATAAACACAAAAAATAATTTTTAAATATTTTTCTGACTCAGGTTCGTGGTTTTGAAACCACCATTCCGATTAGGGTCTAAATCGGGCTATTGCATGAATGGGTGAGGAGTTTGAAAGGGGTTTGAATTGGTTTGTTGAGGATTGTGAGGAGAAATTTTGGGAGAAAGTTGAGGAGGGGATCATGGAGTGGGTGGGGTACTAGAAGTTGGCCAAAAGTGGGATTCCCCATGATGCATATTCAGTCATAGTCCTTTGAGGTGCCGAAATTGTGAGGTTTATGTTCCCATTCTTGAAAACTATTGTTGTTTTCGATTTCTTTTGGTTTTTTTTCCTCTTTCGGTTTTGGGGTCTTTGGATAGCCAACTTCTTTTATTCTCTCTGCAACTTGGTAGTTTTGTGGCCCTTTTCTTCCTTTGGTCGAACACATTTTTCTAACTTGTTCGAGTTTTCAGTCTAGGTTTAGTTTGGTTCTTACTCCTTTTCTCCCTTCTTAGTCGACTTCCCTAAATCAAATACATCTTTTTTTCCTTCTCTTTTTATCTGGATCCATTGGCCGATTTCTGCATCCCTTTGTTTTAAGTTTCTGTTATTGCAAGCTTTCTCTGGCGAATCTGTAAGCATTCTGTTTCTTCATGTGTCTCTCAACTCTTATCTATTCTCTTCTCTTTGGACTGTCTTAGCCAATTATTCTCTTGTTATTGCCGAATCTTATTTTCCTTGTCCTTGTGTGGTGTTGGTGATTTCCTAGTTTCTCGAGGAGGGTAGGAGTTGTAAACGATATTGAAGCAGTTGAACCTTCCCTTCATCACTCGATCAAAGGTAACCCTTGTTGGTAATTATTGCATTGGACTGGGATTGGTTGGTTTCCATCTTTTGGGGGGTTGGCCGAATGTTACCTTCTCTATGTTGAGGTTTATGTTGTTTTAATTAGTGTGGGTTGATCCAACTCATGCGTTTTCGGCAGTTGTAACTAATAGATCACGCTGGTAGCGCAAATTTTTGATGAGGAGCAGATGATCAATCTTAGTCAGCGAACTAGGAGGATTAGACCTTTCGTTCAACCAAATGTAGTATTTTGATAAGCTTGTGATGTGAAAAGGGTGGTGGTTAACCCTATTATCAATCGACTAACAAAATACCTTGATTGTATGTAGGTGTGGTGCTCGTGGGCTTTTGGCACGTCTTCGTAAATAGGTGTGTGAATACTTGTGTGAGCTCTATTGTTAGATGTGTGGTAGCAAAAGCCGAAAAGTCGAAGCGTGGGCTGTTGGCACCATACGGGCATATGGCCACTCGTGCGGTAGGCCTAGTAACAAAATGAGGTCGAGATATTGACGAATGGCCATGAGCGAATACATGGGCCGATACGGTATTGGGTTATTCTAGGCCAAACTGGGCCGTGTGGGCCCAATGGGCTTGCAGACCCTACCCGGAGAAATTACACAAAGTATGATAAATTGTGGGCCAGGTTGTGTGAACTACATGGCTTGAGGTCATTTTAGGGCTATACAGGCCATACGAGAGTGTGGGCCCAAGTGGGCCCGTAATATGGGCTGTAGGCCCATTATTATTGTTTGACTAATAAGGTCGCATGGGTCGCATAGACGACTGTGGACATACTGGTGGTTTGGTAAGTATTTTTAGACCCTAATTTGGTGATATGACCATTATACCCCTGTGGGGTAAATTTACTGAAATACCCCTATGTTATGTATGATTGTTCTGAGCATGTTAATTTTGCATACACGTATGTTATTATGTTGCATTACATGGGATGGGTTATATGATTTTGGAGGAAGTGTACTGAAAGGCTATAAGCCTATTACTGGCAGCTCTACTGCAATTACTGTTTTAGAACCGAGATCGGTACGATTTGCTGTATAGGGTTGGATGGGTCGATTTCATCCCCACATAGTGTGTAGGGCTGGTACAAAGTTTTTGTTTAGCGGTTGGATTGGGTAGGACTCTTTGTTGCATATTGTACTATAATGGGCTAAGGCCCAGACTGCTTCTGTATTGGAACGGGCTAAGGCCTAGACTACCATTGTTACTGAAAAAGGGCCAAGGCTCTGACTGGAATATAAAGGGCTTAGGACCAAATTGCGTATTCTCTGATTATCTGCTATTTTGGGATTTCACACACTGAGTTTTCGTAAACTCACCCTTCTGTTATCTGTGCAGGAAATCCCCAGGCTTAGATGGATCTAGGCGACGGAGGACTCAGAGGTGGCCACTCGACCTAGTTATTTCTTTTCATATAAATAAGATTTTATATTGGGTTTTTATGATGTAATAAGGCCGATTTAATTTTTACTTAATTTGGGGAGATTTAACTATCCTATTTTTATATTACACCTATTAGTAATAGGATACTGATTTCCGTAAAAATATAAACAAATGTTTTTCTGAAATCATCACGCTTATGCAAAACATTTTACAAATTTTCATAACAAGCATGGTTTTAAAACTTAATAATAAACTGATATAACTAATGTTTTACTTAAATGACGTGAGTTTTCAAAATAAATTAGGCCTCTCATCCCTTTGTTAAGAACCCAATGATGTTTTGTAAAGAACAAACCTTTCGACAACTCGTGTTTTTGAAAAGCACTCTAATGTGACTTACAGATTTGGTCATAACGTCTAGGTCGGGTTTGAGGTGTTACACCTATGGCAGTCTCAGTCGAAATCAAAATACATTTTTCAGAGAGAAATTATAGGATCGACACGGAGGCTCGATGTACCACACATTCAGTAAAACATTTTAAAATACTTCAAATCATTTGAAACAGTTCCTTTTTAGTAGTTCCAAGTTTTTAAAAAAACCCAAATCCATAGCCGAGTTTTACAACTTGGCTTTGATACCACTAAATGTAACACCCCAAACTCGGTCTGGACGTTACGGTCGAATTGGGCGATGTCACATTGAAGTGTTTTTCGTAAAGCGAGATATCGTTGAAAAACCTATTCTATATTTAATCTATTTGTGTGTTCTTAACGGTGAATCTGTGATGTGTCGTTCATTTCAAAACTTGTGTCACTATCTAAAAGTATTTACTTTAAAATTGTTATTCATTTCTAAAATATCATTTTGTAGCGGAAGCTTTTTAAAACATTTGCGTACTTGCGTTTACTTTGTAAAAACATTGTTTCTTTTAAAAACTTGAGTTTTCCTATCACTAGCAGTTTTAAACCAAAGCAAATAAAACCCCCAATTTAAAGATTAAAAATTAAAAGAGGCCTTATTACAGTAAAAGTACCCAAAATAAAATTTCTTATAAAGAATAAAGCAGATATGATAGTAAATGCGGTTATGTGACCGCCTTTGAGTCCCTCGCAGCACTGATCCGCCTAAGCCTGGAGATTACCTGTACAGATAAACAGATGGGTGAGTTTACGAAAACTCAGTGCCTAATCTCATATAAGCGAACAGTCAGAAAACAAACACAGTCTAGGCTAAAGCACTTTTTAGTAACAATGACAATATCAGTTTGGGCTTTAGGCCATCTCAATATAGAAACAGTCATGTGTTTGGGCCTTGCCCCATTGTAGTAACAATAATTAGTGCAATAATAGTAATTAGTGCAATAACAGTTTAAACCGTATGCAAGTCCTACCCATCCAGCCTCTACACTCCATCTCCTTCCAACCCTACACTCCAAATGTAATGCCCCGTACCCGAGACTGTCGGCGGAGTCGAACACGAGGTGTTAACAGACTTAATTCATTACTTAAACAGCTCAAACAATTTATTTTTAAAATTTCCAGTCAAGCTAGCAATCTGCATCACAGTTGCTTAAAAATTCATATCTCGAGTTCCAAAACTCGAAATCCAATTCTGTAAATTTTCCCTAAAACTATACACATATATCTATTTACTAAGTTTTTTCTAGAATTTTTGGTCTAGCAAATTAGTACAGTTTATTAGTTAAATTCTCCCCTGTTTCAGGCTTCGACTGCTCGGACCTCTATATATTATGAATCAGATATCTCTCAGTACTGAATTTAAATGACTATTAAGTTTGTTTCTATTAAAACTATACTCAATAAGGAATATGTACATATAAATAATGACTTCTAATTATTTTTTTACAATTTATTATGAATTTTTAAATCAGAACAGGGGATCCAGAAATCACTCTGGCCCAGTTTCACAAAAATTCAAATATCTCATAAAATATAACTTATATACCTATTTTGTTCAATCCATATGAAAATATACTAATTAAGTTTCAATTTCATAACTTACTCATCATTTAATTTCATTTCTACTATTTTTAGTGATTTTTCAATTTACATCACTGCTGCTGTCGGATTCTGTTTTATGGCAAATTTCACTTTACTAAGGATTTTCATGGACTAAATAGCATTTTAAACATACATAACATCAAATATGACTTAGATTGGCCATTCCAATGGCTAATCATTTACAAACCCTTTTGTTACCAAACCATAGCCATATCATAAGATCAATTACACAAAGTGAGTGTTTTGCCATACATGCCACATTCAAAATACACAAGCCATTTTACCAATTTAAGCCTTCGGATAGTGTAAACGAGTCTTCGACCTATCCCGATTCTCAAGCCGGCTTGTCAACACTACAATGAAAGAAAAGGAGGGAGTAAGCACAAATGCTTAGTAAGTTCACATGCAAATAGCAAGTAACATAATCACACAATCTCACATAAAACATCATTTGCATAAACAACACCAAGACATTCATGTTTCATTTACATTTAATATCTTTCTACGATTTCATCATACCAAGTTTTCAACCCGAGGGTTTAAGCACATACCTGTTAAATTTTCTCATTTACCACACTTACCAACATGTCACCTTCGTTTTAGGCCTTCTTCTTATTCACGTAAGATTCACCCGTTGAACACATCAGAATATAATTCGAATACGCGAATCTCATGAACATAAGAGCCATACCCGCAGCTAGACAAACTCAATAGCCTGCGGAACTTATGTAGCCAAGCTACCATGTATCCCGCCCATAAGTGAACTCAGACTCAACTCAACGAGCTCGGATGCCTAGTTACATCTCACGAACTCGGACTCAACTCAACGAGTTCAGAACTCAACTATCCAAGTGACATGTCACTTGTATTCTAATCTATTCCCAAGGTTCAAACAGGCGTTTTCCTCGATCACACATCTTTGCCGTCTTCCATGGAATATCGAAATCGATACTTCGGTGATAGTTCATACTCATCAAGTAATTCACATAATTACATATTATTCAACAATAACCAAAAAGCATAATATTTCATGATAATAATCAGCATCATATCATATAAACAACATTAAATTGCTTAAAATGACAATAATGTTACTACATTTACACATGAACTTACCTCGGTACAAAATTATTAGCAATCGAGCCTATTCTTCGTAAACTTTGTTTTTCCCTTGATCGCGACTTGAATCTCGTTTCTCTTGATCTATAATGCCAAATTAATCTTATTTAATACATACATTCATCAAAATAGCATTTAATACGAACTTTGGAAAATTACATTTTTGCCCCTAAACTTTTGCATAATTGCACTTTTGCCCCTAGGCTCGGGAATTAAACTTCATGCCTTATTCTTATTTTTTATGACATGCTGATCATTTTTTCCTTCTATGGTAACATCAAATTCACACTCTAACATGTACTTATGACTATTAGGTATTTTTATCGATTAAGCCCTTTTACTCGTTTTCACTTAAAACCGAGTAGTACAAGTTGTCTAACATAATTTAAAACCTCATATTCTATCATAAACACCAAAATACACAAATTTCACCTATGGGTATTTTTCCAAATATGAACCCTAGGTTGAATTATTGCTAGCATAAGCTTAATTGAGCTACTAGGATTCCAAAAACGTAAAGAACATTAAAAACGGGGCTTGGAATCACTTACTATGGAGCTTGGAAGCTTGAAACAAACCCTAACTATGGACAACCCTTGCAATTTTGGCCTAATGAAGAAGATGGACAAAAATTGGCTTTTCATTTTGTTTTTAATTCATTTTAATAACTAAATGACCAAAATGCCCTTACTACTAAACTTTCCAAAAATTCTTTCCATGTCCAATTTTTGTCCATAGACTTCGAAATTAGTCAAATTGCTATTTAAGACCTCCTCATTAATATTCCAAAACAATTTCATACTAAAAATTCCTAGAATGCAAGTTTTGCAAATTATTTGATTTAGTCCCTAATTTCAATTTAAGCACTTTAGGCATAGGATTTCATCACGAAATTTTCACACAATCATGCAATCATATCATAAACATCAAAATAATTATAAAATAATTATTTCTATCTCGAATTTGTGGTCACGAAGCCACTATTCCGATTAGGCCCTAATTCAGGATATTACACCATATGGGGATATAATCAACCCACCCATCCCAACACTCCAAGTAGTACCGATTGCGGTACTAAACAGTATTTACAGCAGAGCTACAGTATAATAGTCTTAGAGCCATCAGTGATTTGCAACAGAGCTGTCAGTACAGTACACTTCCTCCAATCATATTAAAACCCATGCCCATGCAATGCATCATGCAACATGTCATAATATTATACATGTATCCAATACAGTTCAAATGGCATGCTAAAATACAGTCATATATATACATATATATATATACATCACGCAAGGGTAAAACAGTCATCTTACCATATAAGTGGAAAATAGTCATTATACCATACAAGGGCAAAATAGTCATTTTATAGATTAGGGGTCCAGGTACAGTTACTGACCCAAAAGAAGGTCTGCAATCGTCTCGGGCAGTCCGTGCAACCGTAACGGTCAAACAGTGAAAATGGGCCTACGACCCATAATACGGGCCCATATGGGCCCACACGCCCTTGTGGCCCACATGGCCCAGAAATGGCCTTGGCCATGCAGCCTGGCCCAATCATCTTCACACATCTATGTGGTTTGTCCATGTGAGGCCCACATGCTCGTGGGGACCACAAGGCCCATTTCGGCTAAACGTGGCCCAAAACGGCCTAAGCTCATGAAACCGCTCATGGTGGCCTCTACGATCAAACACCCACATTTATGCATTTGAATTACGACATTTTGGCAGTGTTTACACACACCTTGCTTCTATTTGCCGAGAGAAGAGAATGCCCGCACTTTTGAATCCTACACTTACACAATAGTCTTTAGTTACACACTCAATCCAGTACCCAATCGCATATACACCATTATCCTAATCATTAAACTCACACAACAACATACCTTCGAATCAGCCACAAGGAGAGATTCGTCCACTCTATGCCAACTAAGGACCATTTTCCTTCTCCTTCGAAATTTCCTATGCACCAATTGAACATAGGTAAACACTTAATCAACCAACATCAAATAACACTATACTAATACACTAAAACATTCAATCGATACCCCTTACCTTGACTAAATCAACCGAAGCCTTTTCACCTTATCAATCACGAAAGGATGATCAGCCAAGCCCTCGGATACAACTGAACATAAAATCGAGCACTTGCAATTACCCTAAAAATTGACAGAGAGCAAAGGGAGAGGAGAGATACAGTAAATGGTCAAGGTACTAAGATGAATGGATAACAAGAAGACAGTGTTGAGAAAGAGAGGAGAAAAGAAAAGTGTATTCGGTAAATAAACAAAAGGAGAAGAGATGACAAGGGAAACGATTGGAGAGGGAAAAAGAGCAAAGAAGTGAATAGAAGTATTCAACCCAAAAACAAATCGATTGAGCGAGGAAGAAGATGGTGTAGTCAGTCAAGCAGGAAACTGAGAGAAGAACTTGTCAAATCCAGAAAGTGTTAAGAGGGATACGAGTGAGGGTTTGGCCAAAGAGAGTAGGAAATTACTCACAAGAGGAAAGAAGTAACTGTAACAATCGAATATGCAAATCAGCAAGATACTCAAAAGGGGATCCAATAGTATTCGGCCACTAGACAAAAAGAGAACCTCCAGAGCAATCAAAAACCGAAAGTTAGAGAGAAAACCCACCTTAGCTGAACTTCTTGAGTGCCCACAACCTAAATCGGACACTACTTCCTCTCACTTCAAATTTCCACAATTTTCTCTTGAAATCTCTCTTCAAAACCCTCCTCAAATCCCTAGTTATGTGGGCACTAGTTATGTGGATGCCCGGAGAAGAGAGTTTCTGAATTAGACCCAGGGGATAAGTCTGTGGCTAAATATTAGTCTAAATTTCTGTGATTAAGCCACTATGCACGTGGGATGGTAGCAACTAAATATGAGCGCTGTGTTCGTTTTGAGGATGACCTCAGGGATAGTTTAAGGATTCTGATAGCTCCACAGAAGGAGCGAGATTTTTTTGCTTTGGTTGATAAGGTGAAGATCGTCGAGGACATGAAGCGCACTGAGCACCAGAACCGTGAGAAGGAAAAGGGTAGGGACAAGAGGGATTCGGAGCCCTCAAGTTCATATCAAAGGCCTAAGAAAAAGGCCAGAGTTGATGGGCCAGTCAGAGTTGGGCCCCCTATTGCTGCTAATGGACCGAACCCTGTGCGGATTGTGGGAGACGTCATCAAGGCAAGTGTTGGAAAAGGATGTGGCATGTTTGAGGTGTGGATCTATGCAGCACCGCATCAAAGATTGTCCACATAGGCCTGATCAAATGCAAGCTACTGGTATGGGTACTACTTAGCCACCGAGAGGTGTTCAGTAGCCACTGAAAAGCCGTGGTCAGGCCAGAGGTGGAAATGGTATAGGCCGTGGTCGTGGAGCACCGGGCAGAGATGCTGGTCATACTGAAGCAAGGTAGTCGGCATTGGTTTATGTTGCACATCGCCGAAAGGACGAAGAAGCCCCAGATGTTATTACGAGTACATTCTTTATCCATAATGTACCTTATACTGCATTGATTGATGTTGGGTCTATGCATTCTTATATAGCATGCACTGTGTCTGAGACTTTGGGAATAATGGTTGAAAACACTGCGAGTGAGGTTATTGTGTTGAGTCCATTAGGGTAGTCAATGAGAGTGAATAAACTATTTAAGGATGTGCCTTTGGAGGTTCAAGGAAGGATCTTTTTGGAAGATTTAATGGGTTGTATTGAAAACTGCAGAGGGTGATGAGGTAGTGGTAATTGGGGAGCATCGAAATTATCTGTCAAATATGATTTCTACACTTAGGGCCGAGAAATTGGTTCATAAGGGTTGTGAGGCTTATCTAGCCTATGTTGGTGTTTCTGATTCTGAGGTTTCTACTGTTAAAGATATCAAAACGGTTAAGGATTTTTTGGATGTCTTTCTCGATGAACTATCTGGGTTACCTCTAAACCGTGAAATGGAGTTTAGGATTGAGCTCCTCCCTAGTGCAGCTCCGGTGTCTATCGCCCCTTATAGAATGGCACCGAATGAGCTTATGGAGCATAAAGCTCAGATTCAAGAGTTACTGGATCAAGGGTTCATCCGCCCTAGTGTGTCTCCATGAGCAGCACTGGTTTTATTTGTGAAAAAGAATGATGGATCCATTCGAATGTGCATCAACTACTGGCAATTGAATAAATTGACTATTAAGAATAAGTACCCTCTACCGAGGATTGATGATCAATTCGATCAGTTTTGTAGAGTTTCAATTTTCTCTAAGATAGATCCTCGATCTGGGTACCATCAACTGAGGGTCAAGGAGACTGATGTTTATAAGATAGCGCTTAGGACTCGTTATGGTCATTACAATTTCCTAGTGATGCCGTTTGGATTGACGAACGCACCAATGACTTTTATAGATTTGATGAACCGAGTGTTCCATCCCTACCTAGATCAGTTCATAGTGGTGTTTATAAATGAAATTTTGGTGTATTCGAGAACTGAAGATGAACATGATGCATATCTCTAAGTGGTTCTTCAAATTCTGAGGGAAAAACAATTGTATGCTAAATTCAGCAAGTGTGAATTCTAGCTACGAGAGGTAACTTTTCTGGGTCATGTGGTATCTGCTAAGGGGATTAGGGTTGATCCTTAAAAATTAAAGTTGTTATAGATTGGAAGTAGCCTAAGTCAGTATCTGAAATTCGAAGTTTTTTGGGTCTGGCAGGGTCTTATAGATGTTTTGTGGAGGGTTTTCGTTGATTGCTGCACCTCTAACTAAGTTGTTGCGTAAAGGGGTGTCATTTAATTGGACTGATAAGCAGCAAGAGAGTTTTGAGAAACTTAAAAAGGTTCTAACTGAGGCCCCTGTCTTAATACAGCTAGAGTCTGAGAAAGAATTCACTATCTACAGCGATGCATCACATGTCGGTTTAGGATGTGTGTTGATACAAGACGATAAGGTGGTAGCATATGCGTCTCGTCAGCTCAAGATTCATGAGGCGAATTATCCGACGCATGATTTGGAATTGGTCGCGGTGGTATTCGTACTAAAAATTTGGAGGTATTACTTGTGCGGTGAGAAGTGTATCATTTACATGGATCACAAGAGCCTCAAGTATCTCCTCACTCAAAAGGAGCTAAACATTAGGCAGTGTAGATGGATTGAGCTACTTAAGGATTATGATTGTTCGATTGAATACCATTCGTGTAAGGCCAATGTGGTGGTTGGCGCACTAAGCAGTAGGGCTATGGCGGATCTGAGGGCGATGTTTGCTCGTTTCAATTTATTTGATGATGGTAGTTTTTTGCCAAACTTTAGGTTAAACCGAGGTGGATTGAACAGATTAGGGATAAACACTTAAAGGATGAGTCACTAGATCTTCGATTCCGACAGATAGAGAGTGGGGAAACTTTAGATTTTGGATTGAATAGCGAAGGGGTACTTTGTTTCTGGGGGAGAGTTTGCGTACTGAAGGATACTGATCTGAGGCAGTCTATACTGCAAGAGTCCTTACGCTATGCATCCTGGTGAGAACAAGTTGTACCAAGACCTTCGTGAGTTATATCAGTGGCCAGGTCTTAAAAGTGAAGTTACCGACTTAGTGGGTAAATGCCTTACTTGCCAGCAGGTTAAGGCTAAACACCAGTTACCTTCAGGGTTGCTTCAGTCAGTTAAGATTTCGCTGCGGAAGTGGGAGAGAGTGACTATTGACTTCGTTAGTGAACTGCCTTAACGCCTATAAAGAAGGACTCAATATGGGTTATCATGGATCGATTGACCAAGTCTGCCTAGTTCATACCAGTTTGTACCGATTACTCATTGCAGAAGCTAGCTAAACTGTATGTGTCTGAAATAGTGCGATTGTATGAGGTACCGATTTCCATAATATCTGATAAAGATCCTCGCTTCACGTCTCAGTTTAGGGTGATTCAGTACTGCTTTCCATTTTCAGACAGATGGTCAGTCAGAGAGGGTGATTCAGATACTGGAGGACATGTTAAGTGAGATTGACTTCCGAGGTAGTTGGGAGGACTATTTGTCACTAGTAGAGTTTGTGTATGACAATAGCTACCAGTCTAGCATTCAGATGGCACCTTACGAGGCACTATATGGTCGTAGGTGTCATACTTCTTTGTGTTGGACTGAGTTGGACGAGCGGCGTGTTCTAGGCTTTGAATTGATTTCTGATACAGAGGAAAAAGTTAGGTTGATCCGGGATTGATTGAAGGTGGTATCTGACAAAAAGAAGTCATATGCAGATCTGAAACGTAAGGAGATCGACTGTCCTATAGGGGACTTGCTTTTTCTCAAGGTCTCACCATGGAAAAAGGTATTGAGGTTTGGACGGAAGGGCAAGCTAAGCCCTAGGTTCATTGGGCCTTACCGCATACTGAAGCGTATGGGACTGGTTGCTTATCAACTTGAATTACCTCCAGAATTCGACCAGATTCACGATGTGTTCCACGTCTCCATGCTGAGGCGTTATCATTCTGATCCCACACATATTGTCTTAACTGAGGAGATTGAGGTTAGGCCAGATCTAACTTTCGAAGAGGAACTGATTCAAGTTCTAGAGCATGGTGTAAAAGTGCTAAGGAAGAAGTATATTCCACTGGTTAAGGTACTTTGGCATAATCACAGCTCTGAGGAAGCCACGTGGAAACTCGAGGAGGCGATGCGACAATAATACCCTCACCTATTTTGATTAGGTAAATTTCGAGGCTGAAATTTTCTTTTAGGGGGTAGAGTTGTAATGCCCCAATATCTAAGCATTTAAATATGTATGTTATGTTATGTTCATGCTTGCTTGCTTTAGTGGTTAAGTGCCTGAGAAGTGTGGGAAGTCATGGGTTCAAACCTGGGCTTTAGCAAAATTTTTTGTTAAATTTGAATAAAATTCTAGGTTCGGGATATTGCGTTTTTAAATAAGTGTGGGGATATCAAGTCATAACAGGCTTGCTAGTCCAAGCGATAATGGTCTGTTACTAATGCTAGGGTACTTGAGTTCGAGTCCTACTACGCGCAAGGGGTGTCTTTTTGCTGCTGTGCCGTGTAAGAAGTTGTATGTTAGTGGGATTCTGATGCTCATGGGCGATTAGAGGGTTTGAGGGGAGTGGGGAGTGTGTAGTCGAATTCTAGGAGGATATTGTAGAGAGATTTGAGGAGAGGATTAGGGGGAGTTGAGGTGGGAGATAGTGGAATGCCGAATTTGGACTTCAGGCACTCAAGGAAGTCAGTTTGGGGAGTGTGTAGCCGAATTCTAAGAGAATATTATAGAGAGATTAGAGGAGAGGATTAGGGGGAGTTGAGGTGAGAGATAGTGGAGTACCGAATTTGGACTTTAGGTGAGTTTTAGTTCGGTAGATGTACACTTTTGGTTGTTTTTGCTCCTCACTTTTGTTTTTGTCAACTTTTTCTTTCGAGTTCTTTTCTGCACTATTTCGATAGCCAAATTCTACTAGGGGTTCTTTAGTGTACTTTGTTTTTGTTCTTCTATTCCTATTCCCTGGCAATCGTTCCTTGTTGTTCTTATTGGTCGAATACTTTTTTTTTTCTCCTACCCATTCTGTCTTTGTTGGTCAAATCCCTCCTTCCTCTTTCCCTTTCTGATTGGTTTCTTATTAACCAATCGCTCATCTCCCTCTCTGTGTCGTTTCTGCTTTTCCCTCTGTCGGCTTTAATGGTAATGCAACTATGTGATTTTGCTTTTCCTCTCTCTTTCTCCCTCTTTGTCTTTTAGTCTTACACTTATCAACTTCTTGTGCTGCCGATTTCTGATAGGGGCTAGTTGTGCCATTGTTGCCTCTGTCAAAGTGGGTGCTTCCAGTTTTTGTCTTGGGTGTAGGCCGACTACTTTTTTCTTCGAATTGGTTCTGTATTTTTCGGTAGGTCCCTACTTGGTTTCTGCTCCTTTGGCTTTCTCTTACTTCCCCACTCTGCTTTGTTAATCCGGTAGCTAACACATCCTTTTACTATCGATTTGCTAGGAGTGTTAGGTGATCAATCTTATTCAGCAGTTTAAGTGGGTTAAACCACTTTTGTTTGTGATCAATCTTATTCAGCAGTTTAAGTGGGTTAAACCACTTTTGTTTATTCAAGGCAAGTATCTAATATTTTTGGGAATAAGTATTAAAAAAGAGGGTGGTTCACCTTATTGTCAATCAGCTAATTGAATGCCTTAAATGAATGTAAGATTGTTGCTCGTGGACTTCTAGCACTTTCCGTAAACAGGTGTGTAACCACACTGCTATAAATGTAGATCGGTAAAAGCCGAAAAAGTATGACTATTGATGCTTCACGAGTGTGCGCTCGCTCGTGTGGTAATCCAAACACGTAAAACATGGGCGTTTGATTGTAGAGGCCACCATGAGCGATTTCATAGGCTTAGGTCATCTTGGGCCACGTTAGGCCGAAATGGGCCGTGTGGGCCCCATAGGCTCGTGGGCCACACATGGATAAACAACACGGACGTGTGGAGATTATTGAGCCATGCTGTGTAGCTTACATAGCAAAAGCCATTTTTGGGCTTTGTGGGTCACACGAGCGTGTGGGCCTACATTGGCCGTATTGTGGGGCTTTGGGCCCATTTTTACTATTTGACTGTTAAGGTTGCATGAGTTGCCTGAGACGACTGTGGACCTACTATTGGGTCAGTAAGTATACTTAGACCCCATACTGATGAAATGTTTGTTATACCCCTATGAGGTAAATGACTGATATACCCCCATGATATGTATGACTGTAATTGAGCATGACATGATTTGCATACACGTATGATATTATGACATGACATATTGCATGGTGATGGGTTATTATATTTGGAGGAAGTGTACTGTACTGGCAGCTCTGTTGGAAACACTGTTTAGTGCTGCAACCGGTGCTATATTTTGGAGTGTGGGATGGGTGGGTCAATTTTTTCCCCACATAGAGTGTAGGATTGGACGGAGTGGAGTGTAGAGGATGGATGGGTAGGACTTTTGATTGCATTTCTGTTACTGTTACTGAAATAGGCTAAGGCCCTCATAGTTACTGTTACTGGACTGTTTCTGAAACGGGCTTAGGCCTAGTTGCATCTACCTATTGTATGACTGACTATTTTTTGTTAAGGGGTTACGCATTGAGTTTATATAAACTCAGCTTTTTGCTTTTTTGAGCTGGTAATCCTTTGGCGGGTCACTATTCCGAGGGACTCGATGGTGGCCACACAACCGCACTTGCTTCCACTCTTTAACTTTTAATTCTTAAGTAGTTTAATTTGGATATTCGTTTTGTCATAAGGCCTCTTAAAGTTATTACTTTTGGTTTGGGATTTTCTTACTTTAAATTGTACCTGTTAGATGTAGGCCATAGTTTTCCATAAAGATATATGCTTTCAAAACACCATGCTATTGCAACATATTATTCTAAAAAGCTTCCGCAACAAACATGGTTTTTAAAGAATATTAACAATCTAGCATGTTTAAACATTTTGCTAAACCAACTTGAGTTTTAAACAATGAACTAGATTTCCTAAAGTTTCGTAAAAGATCACAATGAGGGTTTTATATAAAACGGAGTTTTTCGACAGAATGATGTTTTTTGAAATGCACTTCAATTTGACATTGCGGATTCGACCATAACGTCCAGGCTGGGTTTGGGGTGTTACATATAGGATTATGGTCATGTTGATATGTATTTTGGTGGTGAGTTTTTCCATTAGAAATGACTTGTGAATGGTTATGTTTTAGGTTGTATATATATAGCCATGAGACTTGGCTTGTTTTGGTATGTTTGAACCAAATGTTGGTATATATAAATATATGGCTTATGTTGTGAATTCATGTAAAAGTATTTTGAGTCCATGGATGAAGATGTGAATGACTTATATTATGAGGTTTGTGGAATTGGTATCATGCTTTTGAATTCGTACAAAATGATGTGTGTTTGGTAAATGTTTAGCTAGTTGATTGGTATATGTTTTTAGGAATGTTTGATTAAGAAAAACATAAGTTATAAGCATGTTGGTTATTAGTGTTGAAAATGGTATGAAATTTTTCTTGGTTGTGGCTAAAATATATGTTCAATTATGCTATGTTGTGGTGCCATTTGGGTTGTTTAGGTACATGAAGTGGGTGGCAAATTGGCTTGGTAAATAGCCTATTTTTGTCCATATAGGCAGAAACACGGGAGTGTGTCTCAGCCGTGTGTCTCACATGGTCATGTTACATGGCCGTGTGTCCCTGGTGTGGAAATTGAAATGAAGTCAGTATGTTCCACATGGCCTCATACACAGGCGTGTGTGGCCATTTTTAGGGCACACTGGCTAGCCACAAGGGTGTCTATGTTGGCCGTGTGACCCAAGTCAAAGAGTTACACGGGGTCGGGCGCGGGTTGGGACACGGCCATGTGCTCCCATTTTGAATGTCCACACGGCCTGTGACACGGGCATGTTTGGTGGCCGTGTGAGACACATGGCCTGGCCACACAAGCGTGTGTCCCCTATTTTGAGAAAATTTTTCAAAGTTTTGTGAAAGTTACTTGAGTTATGGTTTAGTCCCGAACCACTTTCAGAGCATGGTTGGCTAGTGTAAGGGACAAATTGATTGAGATTGAATAATGATCATAAGTAATGATTGAATATATGAGAAAAGTATGTTTAATAGTGTTGTAAGTCCGGTAATGCTCCATAACCCTATTCCGGCGTTGAATATGGGTGAGGGGTGTTACAGCTGATCTGTTGAGTAACCCTACAAAATAATTAATAGATCATACCTCCACTCGTAATCCCACATTGAGGGATTAGTTCCTCATTATTTTCATAAAAAGTATAGAATCGATAAAAGGCATAAACATGGTAATTGAGTCAAAAATATAAAGTTTAAGAAAAAAAGCTTGATTTGTATTATGAAGAGGAATGAATCTACTGAATTTAATTGTATCCACAAATTAGATCTCTCAAGCGAAATAAAGAGCAAACTAAAAACATAAGAAAAGAGAAAACTAAACTGAAATTAAAAGAGAGATTCTAGGTTATGTAATTCATGTCCATAACATGTGACAAGTGAACCTATTTATAGATTTTAGGTAGTGGTCGTCCTTAACCCTACGTTAGCTGATGTTCCTAAGCTTTAAGTTTGATTTTGTGCACCAAAACGGCCTCTGGGTCGTATTAATTCCTATCCAAAGTTGATATCGTGACACATTAGGACCTATGTCACGACATAGAAGTCAACATACTCTTCTTGGGATGTCTTCAGCATTATGTTGCAACAACCTTGAGCCGTGTCGCGACGTTAAAGGCGGTCTTGAAGTTTCTCCATTTTGTTCCCTATGTTGTGACATCAAACCCTCCATGTTGCGACATAGTGACCAGTATTGGTTTACCATGCCTTCTAATTGTCTCTTGCACATTTACAAAGTTCATTAGCTCACCCTTAGGCTTCATTCGGCGTCTAAGATGAAATAGCCCGATTTAGACCCTAGTTGGAACAGTGGCTTCGAGACCATGAATCTAAGTTAGAAAAATATTTAAAATTTATTTTCTATGTTTATTATGTGTGAATTAGTATGTGTGAAATTTTCGTGATTTAATTTTGTCGTTTGAGTGTCTGATTAAATAAAAGGATTTAATCGCAAAAAAGGAAAATTGGGTGGTTAAGTGTGAAAGCGCCGAATAGTTGTTGTTCTTTTAATATGGAGGTTTTATGTTGCAATTAAACCATAATTTATAATGAAGGACGGTTGTGGACAACCATTATAAATGTTTTATATTAAATTACAAAGGTTAAATAAGTAAATTAGGTAATAATATGTATATAATATAAACATATAATTAAAAACCAAAGTGGATATTATTCTTTCATGACCAAATATCAAATAAGAAAGAAAAGAACAAGGTTTCAAAGTTCCAGCCACCTCCCAAGCTTGATTTAAGGTTCATTTTTTACTAGATTTTTGATAATTTTTACGTTTTTTGAGATCGTTGCTTCGAGTACTAGTAAACCCATGCTTGAATTTTTTATTTTGGTGAATATTTTAAGTTATGTTTTGGATTAACATGTTTTGTATTGGAGTTTTTGATGATTTTGAGTAATTAGGACTAAATTGCAAAAATAATAATTTGAGGGAATAAAATGTGAAATAAATGAAATATATGGACTTTTATGAATATGGGTAAAATTCGGCCTAACTTGGGTATATTGAAATTTTGCATATTTTGTGTTTTGTGCAATAAGGACTAAATTGTAAGAAAATGTGAAATGTTAGGGGCAAAAGTGTAATTTTCTTATTTATCTATTTTTGGACTAAATTGAGTGAAAATATGTTTGAATGAGTTTAATTTGAATATGTTTAAATCAAGAATCAAAGAAATCAGATTTGGACCGGGGAAAAACTAAAGTTGTCGATTAGTCGTTCCGTCCCGATTACTGTTGTCCAAGGTAAGTCTATAAGCAAATAGATGTTATTCATTTGATTAAATATGAATTATATGTGCTGAAATGTATAATGTGATAATATATATATGTGAAAGCCGAATGTGTATAAGCTCGAAACCTACGTGTACGAGTTCGATCCGACCGAATTATGACATCTGAAACCCTGTTTGAACCTTAAGAATAACTAGGATACATATGTCATGACATAGGATTCTAATATGTGATGTGCGAGTAAGGCCATGGCATCGATATAAGTGTGCGAGTAAGACCCTGTTTGGGACAGTGGCATCGATATGTGATTACATGTAAGACCACCTCTGGGACGTTGGCATTGTACGTTATGTGTGATTATCTGAGTATCCTATTCAATTCCGTATGGTTCAACGGGCAATGATAAGTTGAGATCGAATGTGTAAAACGAGCTAAGATTATCAGGTATGAGTGGTTGATTATCTATTTGAAAATAAGGTAAGTTGGCTATTGATACAAATTATTCAAGTTAATAATGTAAACATATGTGCTCTTGTGTAATATATTCGGTCATATGCTATGAATATGTATGTGATGTTATAATTTGATTCATGAATATATATGTGAATATAAATGTACTTGGTCATATTATGATATTTTGGCTTTGAATTTGAATATCACTTTGTTAATATATATTTGTGTATATTCGACCATGATAAATTCTATAAGTGAAAGTACATGTTATACAAGAAAATCATAAGCTTGAATTTAAATGTAATTATTATAATATATGTTGGTATGGTTTAAATGAATTGATTATGTCTTTAAGTTGTTTATTTGCTTATAACTTACTAAGCTATGATAGCTTATTGTGTGTGTTCATGTTTGTCTCTGTTTTATAGATTTTGAACTTTAGATACAAGCTCGGGAATTGTCAGAGAAGCTTATCACACTATCGACTGTCTTCGGTATTTTATAAGCTGAATTTTCGAACCTATGGCATGTATAGGCTAGATTATAGTCTGAAATGTTGGATTTTGGTTTTGTATAATTTAAGCCATGCGAAAATGGCTTAACTCCTAAGCTTGAATTTGGTTTTGTTTGATTATGGTTTAAGTTCATTTTGGGTTATAATGCTATGTGCTATGGATGAGTGTATTTATGATATGTGATTTATGCATCAAAGTTGGTTAATGATCTTGGATGTGATATTAATGAAATGGTCATAATATATAGGTAGGTATGTTTGGTTGTTTTGAACGTGGTTCATAGTAAGATAAAGTATATATGTGAATTTGGTTATTAAATTGATTAAGGTATTATTATGTGAAATTGGATAAGAAGGGTTTAACTTGGTTGTTAAGTGTATTCGGTTATATGTTGAAATTTAGATAAGGTTAATACTTGACTTGTGATTCAGTACTTGTTCATATTAATATGTTTTGGTACATAATATGGTACTGATATATGCATGTACGTGATTTCAAGAAATATATATATGTGTTATGGTATTTGGTTATGTGTTTTAGTAAATGGTGTAATGGATTAATGTATTTTGAGTTGAAATGAGTAATACATTGACTGGTAATATGAATACAATATATATATAGCGTTTAGCATATGCTCATGGTTGTAAGGTAATAATTTAAATGGACTATGATTGATCATTTTGGGAAGTTTTTCATATTAGATATATGATTTGTTTTATAAGTTAGTTTAAAATTAGTAAATATGATTTGTTTTATAAGTTAGTTCAAAATTAGTAAATTAATACAAGGAATATATGTTGGTCATATTTGTTATAAAAAAAATATTAAAATGAGTAAAGTTAAGTATAATGTATACTGCACTATAGAACTAAATTATATTATAAATGCTAATGTTATATTTACATGACGAAAGGTATGATATTATGTAACTAGTTGTGTAAGATCAATTTATAAATAATTTTTGGTATGTGAATGAGATGTAATTTATTTTGTATGTTTTGCTCAAATAATGATTTATAATGACATATTTGTTATTTTCCAAGTTGGATTGATTTAATAGCATGAATTTGGTATAAGAATTTGAATGTTTAAATATTTGTATATGAGATCTACCATGATAGTTTTTAATTTAAAATTTGATATTTGTAAATTAAAAAGGAGGTGCATATATGTTTTGTTTAGTTGAACTTAAATTATTTTTTTTTGAAAAAAGAATATAATAATGAATGACTCTCTATTAAGCAGTGAATTGTTCGGTAATACCTTGTAACTCTAATCCGGCGACGGATAAGGGTTAGGGGTGTTACATAAGATCAATAAAAGACTCAATTTGCACATTTTATTCACTTTAATTAAACTTACTAAAAAATAATTAAAACCTAATGATAACGTTTGTTTTCAATCTCCTAAAGTGTGAAAGTTAGTTTATTTTACTACACCGAATTGCAACAGATCAACCATCCATCACTTCACACATCTCTCTTACACATCTTTTCTCTCATCTTTCTCTTTTTTCCATTCTAGTTGCTTTCCAATTTTCTTTCTTCCCTTGTCGATTTCCCCTCTTGAAAAGGAGCTAGCGTGCCCCTTGGAGTAGCAACAACCAATTGTTCATAAAGACCTTGGATCAATAGAATGAGCAGAGAAGAGAGGAGCACACTAGTCTAGCTTCAGAAGATCACCAGGATATGTTTTTCTGGTTCCCTTCTCTTAATATTTTTCAGTTTATATTGTGATCTTGATTATGAATACATTTTTTTTATGTTCTTAAAATAATTAAAATGACTTAAATTTCATTTGTGTTCGATTTATTACATTCTATCCACTTAATTTGTTCAAATCATGTTTATGTTATTATAGCCCTTGGTAGTTTGTTCAATTAAATAAAACTATGTCTATGTTATGCTTACATTATAATTGTAAGGTAACAAATGAATTAAGTATTAACCAAATTAAAATTATAATTAATTGACACGGTATTTAATTGGAGCATGTTTAATCTTCTAAGGTAGTTGAGGGTTAAATTAGTGATGGTATTAAACAATACATTAGTCTTGCATAACTTATAAGATTGTTGTGATTAAATTGTTTCAATATAGGAATATAGTGTTACCTCACTTTATCTTATACTTGCTTATGAAAATTGATTAATTGTTTGAATTGACATAGAAATATATGTGCATTAGTTAACAAAAGACCAAGTTGCCATGAAATTATTCGTAACAACCTGAACATAGTTTTAATAATTTTAAGTTAAGGAATGAAATTAATCTAACACATTTGTGACATATTCATTAAACTCATTTTTAGAAATCGTGTATTGGAATATTTCTTTTAATTATATACTTAGTTGAATTCTTAATTTTTATCATATCTTTAAAATAAACATATTTTTTCTCACCAAACTACTTAAGCTTACATTTCATAAATATTTTATTGCACAGACCCTGTGGATACAATAACTTAACATTCTTGTCACTTGATTACTTGATACGATTGTTTACACTTGCCAATTTTCGTCATTCAATTTACCAATTTCCCATAGAGACTTGGATTAAGTTAAAAGGACACTCTGACTTGGTTAAGAAAAGAATAAGTTATGTTCTTTCCCTTTTTCCTCCGAAAAAAATTTAAGGGCTAAAGAGAGATAGAACATTGCCCTGTGCTGAGGTACAAATCCTGGATATCCCTAGAAATTTTCTTCACTACAAGGTATGTTTCATGATTCAGTCTATCAAGAAAGCATAGATTTCTATGTATGATTGAAAAAATATGGCTTTAAAAGATGTTTAGGTTTAAAATGATGATAATGGTTACCTGGATGGATTCTAACGAAGTGTTTCTATTTTACAAGACAGAGAAGGTTACAGCATCATGCTGAATGATGAATCTGAAGGCTAAGATGCTCTTTAAGGTTATCAATTGAGTCTCTAAGCTGACTCTTGCATGTAGTATGTATGTTCTAGGAATTTCTATTCTAAATGATAAAATAGTGAAATTGTAACTAGCAAAGTATGATGCAATCACTTTGATATGAAATGAAAGGTTCATAATCATGCATGTATTGAATGTAAGAAGTTTAATGGTCTAAGTACAGGGCATGAGCCTAAATGATTATGGTGTGCATATGAGTTTGAAACCATGAATATGTCTATCATGAGCAAGTCATTGTATGAAGAGTTCGTTTCTATATCTGGAGTCGTTAAACAGGTCCATTGGCACTAAAAACACGAATCTCTAAAAGGATAAGTCCATGGCCATGGCACTAAGGAAGACCATATCATGTAAGACTGTAACTAGTGGGTTATGGCATCATATGGGGATGTTTAAGGAAGGTTATTACCTAACATGGTTCTCTATGTGTCCAAGAATGATGAAGGGAAAACATCACTAAGTTTGAGTTTTGGGAAATCTCTATCATTTAAAACACCAATTAAAGGAAACCTTTGTGGAAAAAATCTGGACAAGAAAGCCATTGTGGGGAGTACTAAATGTAAAGAAATGCCTTTGTGGCAAAACTTTGGACACAAAAGCCTTTGTGGAGAGTTCTGAATCTAAAGGAACGCCTTTGTAGAAAAACTCTAGACTGGAATACCTTGGTCATTACTGAACGTAAAGGACAACCTTTGTGGAAAAACTCTGGACAAGAAAGTCGTTTTCGCAAGTATTGGATGAAAAGAATGCCTAAACTCTGGAAAGAAAAGCCTTTGTGGCAATCTTTATTTAAGAATGCCTTTGTGGCAAATCTGTAACAGTCCATTTCAGTGGTTTCGGGACCACAAATCTGATGAGTAAGTTCGTATAATTAGTATTTAAATTATACAATTTAATAATAATTTTTATATTGAATTTTGATTTCATGAATTTAACTAATATATTTAAAATTTAGTATAAGTGGCTAGTTCAAAAGTCAAGTGGTTATTGAAAATGAGGTATTAGGACCTTGTTTTCGTAATTTATGGTTGTAAATATTTTTATTAAATATTTACAGAGTCGTATTATAGGTCAATTGAAGTTTGATTCGGTAATTTTGATGATTGATTACTTAATTAAGTAAAAGGATTAAATTGTAAAAGAAGTAAAAGTTAATCGCTAAAGATTTAAAATGCTAAAAGGATCGAAGTGGTAATTATACTTTGGTCAAAAAGTCCAAGCGGTGGTGGTATGATTAAATCCACTAACTTTTGGGTTATTTGCTCTTTTAGTCCTAATTAGCTAGAATTAAATTTAAAATTAAGTTTATTAGTTGTTATTTAATAAAATTGAAGGACCAATTGTGCAATTAAACATTCCATAAATTGTAATTATACCATTTGTATAGTGGTGGACGGTTTTAGACTTGAAATGTTAAATATTTGAATGTAAATTAAAAGATATGTAAGTGTAATTAGGTAAATAAATAATTTATAACTAAAATAAAGTCAAATTAAAAGTGATTTTTGTTGTTTTCTTCTTCCTAAAGGCTCAAAACACAATGGTTGAGGCTAGGAAACATTTGGCCAAGCTGGCTCTTTGATTTGGTGAATAAACCTTGCTTGTTTTCAGTAAATTTTATATTTTTGAGCTCGTATTAGCTTAATCTAGTTAACCTGAGAATTAATTTGTAAAACTGTCAAATGTTTTGGATTATGCCATTGATGAATTTGAGTTATTCTTGAAGTTTTATGATGGATTATTAAGCTTGGTTGTTAAATAGGA
Source organism: Gossypium hirsutum (assembly GCF_007990345.1). Taxonomy (NCBI): domain Eukaryota; kingdom Viridiplantae; phylum Streptophyta; class Magnoliopsida; order Malvales; family Malvaceae; genus Gossypium; species Gossypium hirsutum. The sequence continues at coordinate 55,453,517 of NC_053433.1, read as the reverse complement.
CTATTTTATAAAGTAGTTTTGTTAATTTTAAAGTTTAAGGACCAAATTGTCAAAGTGATAAATTTTTAAGGACTTGATGTGAATTAGATATAAAAATGGGTTGTAGTGAGGTTATACATGATTCGGCAAGGTGGGGTTTTATTTAAAATTGGTTAAATTGCATGTTTTGGGCTTAATGACTAAATTATATAAAAGTAAAATGTTGGAGGCAATTTTGTAAGAATGTCAAAAAGGACTTAATTGCATAAAATGAATTAATATTGCTGTTAAAATTAGTAAACTGAATGGAATTATTATTTTAGATCCTAAACGAGTGGAAAATCGAGGAAAAGAGAAAATTACCAAATAGCTCCTATACTTTGTCGTTGTTGTAGTTTAGTCTGGTAAGTTCGTACGGTTTAAATTTAGTACATTTTTAAATGTATTATATGCCTTAATTTTATATTGTTTGAATTATATTGATGTGTGTAATTGAAAATTAAAATAATGAATTGACACAGCGTCAATTATTGATTGAGCTATTATGGGCTGTTACTGCAAATCGGTCCTGTAAGTTCATTCAATTTAATCTTCATTTATTTTCTTAAATGCTTATTGTGTGAACTATATTGTTAATTTTTATATGATGTATTGACTCCATGAAATTGAGAATTGAAGTACTAGATTGATATAACACTAGTTACTGCTGATATGGCATGTAATAAGGAAAATTCGTTTATGTTCTGTAATGTTTTCATAAGTACATGTATTGTGTTGAAACTTATGTGATGAGGTTGGGTATGTATGTTTAAATCTATGTTAGAGTATAAGTGAAAAATCATGAAAATGGTAAGTGTGGCTTGAATAAGGTATGATATAAGTGAATTGAAGGTAAATTATATTTGAATTGTTGAGACTTGTGTGATGAAACAAAAGTGGTGAAAATGTTGGGTAATTGAGATAAGGTGTCATTATGGACACATTGGTTAGGTCTTAAATGGATTGAATTAGCATGTTTTGGATATTCTTGTATGTATTTGAAGCCTTGTGATTACATGCTTTGTAATTGGTTTAGGTATCTGTGCAATTCGCTCAAATTTGAGCTTGATGTAGGACATTTTTGGGCTCACACGGCCCTGTGCCCAGAATGTGTTTAAAAATAGTATAGCTGTCATTTTCACACGGGCAAACACATGGCCTACGACACGACTGTGAAAGGGTACTTCAAATGTTACATGGGCCGGCACACAACCTACGACACAGCCATGTGATCCAAATTATAGAGTTACACGGTCCTTGTACACGAGCGTGTGAGGTCACACATGGGCGTGTAGGATAGCCACACGACCATGTTTGGAGCCACACAAGCTAGGTTCTATCACACAGCCTGGACACACGACCGTGTGACCCCTGATTTGAAAATCTGTATTTGTCCTAAAAGTTTTAATTTGTTTTGATTTGGTCCCTAAATGTTCGTAACTTATTTTTAGGGTTTCAAAAGCTCGAGTTAATATTGTAATAGAATGTTTTATTTCACTATGAATATTATATGTATTTATGGAATTAAATTGATAATTGAATACTATTTATTATGAAATGTTTTGACTTGTACAATAACACTCTGTAACCCTATTTCAATGAGAGAAAAGGGTTTTGGGTGTTACAATATCTCTGAAATGAAATGCATTTGTGGCAATCTCTGTCAAAGGAAAACCTTTGTGGCATTCTCTATACAGGAAGCCTTCATGGCTATATCTGAAGAGAAACGCCTTAATGGCGCAACCTAAGGACTAGATGCCTTGGTTGTAACTCTGTAAAAGAAAGCCCTTGTGGTGAAACCAAAGGAGGACTTTCCAGGTATTTAAATAAAGGAATGCCTTCACAGCAAATTTTGAATGAATTGCATGTAAAGAATTAGGAAAGAATGGTATGAGCAGTCCTCTAAACGCACAGAAAAGATAGGAACCTGAAGGTAAGGTAAGTGTAATAAATGATGTATGGACAAGTAGAAGAAACTAAGTATCCAGTGAACTCTAAAAGAAAGGCATTGTATGTAAATGAAATGGTGAACCCCGCATAATAACAATAAGAGAACAGTGAAGCCAGAGATCACCAGAATAGGTGGCAAATCTGGAATATGTGTTATAGGAATTTATATATAGCATTTTGAAGTAAGGAAGATCTAGGCGATCTCTATGTTAAGTAATGGGCATAGTCTACCTTGCTTGAAGGTAGTCGAAAAGTCAGTAATATGAAATATGATTTGAAGTCTTTAAATAAGATAAACGAAATGGGCATAGTCTACCTAGACTTTGACATATTTACATATTAGTCCTTAGGCTCTTAAATTGAAATGTATTCATTTTCTTTGTTACCCAAGCCTAACCGAACCTAAATCACGCATATAACAGTCCACATTTTTCATCAAATAACATTTCTATTACCCATTTTTACAAATTTTACAAATAAGTTCTTTTTTATCATTTTCACTAAAAATCACCTAGTAAAAGCTGTTTATCACACCTTAAACATACAATACCTTCCATCAAATATCAAAATACATGCATGCCACACATGGGTAATTTTTTAAACATGAACCCTGCTTCAAAGAAATGGTAGAAATAGGTAAATTGGGTTACGAGGACTTAAAAAATGTAAAGAGCATTAAAAACGGGGCTAGGATGCACTTACAATCAAGCTTGAAAGATGACAAAACCCTAGCTATGGAGAGCTTGAAAATTTTGGCCAATGGTTGGAAAAGATGGACACATTTTGGCTTTATTTTCACGTTTTATTCTTTTATTTACCAAATGACCAAAATACCTTTTTTGTCAAACTTTAAAAATTTAATCTCACCATGTCGATTTTTGTCCACTAACTTAACAAGTGGTCTAATTACCAACTAAGGACCTCTAATTTAAAATCTCATAGCAATTGGACACCTTTAACAAGTAGAACTCAACTTTTGTACTTTTTACAAGCCCTTTTGACTAAATTGAGTGTCCAAAAGTCAAAATTTCAATCGAAATTTTAATGAAATAATTTCGTGAAACTGTAGACCATAAAAATTTAATAACAATGGATTTTTTTACGTTAGATTCATGGTCCCGAAACCAGTGTTTCGACTAGCTTCAAAATCAGGTTGTGACACTATCCATGTCTTAACTCATGTTCCTATTTCAAATAGTTGTTGATTGACATTTATTATAGGCGGATACCTATACATGTTGGTGAATACTTACGCAGATTTAATATTGTCAACAACTGATCAATTCATACCTTGGTTCAATACCACCCAAACCCATACTGATATTTAGCTTCATAGTTCCTTCAGATAAATTTCACATCACTCTCTTTCAAGACCCTAGGTATTCTGGATAACCAAATCTCAGATTCCATATGAATTCTGTAAAAATCATTATACAACCAGATATGGCAGATTCCAAGTAAATCTGCTTCAACCATTACATAACACGGACAAACTGACTAATACTTAGGTTACACATAGCTATGAACACGTTCATATTCATCACTAGATGATTATCATGGCAGATACCCTTCTTAACATACAGAAACACTTTTTTTTTCAAGAAATCCCCTTTAAGGCTTCTTCAATTATATCATGGATCTTACTCAACCTCTGACCTTGGACATATTATAACCTTCTCTCATCGTTAATTATTATAGAACTATCAGAATTTATTCAGAGCTTACCTAAGGTCAGATAAGCACATTTTACCAAAAAGTCTTAGAAGAACACGCCACAAGGGTCTTACGGAACCCGCCACATGGGCCATCATATACAGTATGTCGTAAAGGCATTCCTTCCAAATTCTACCACAAAGACATCTTTTCGTATATTGTCACAAAGGCATTTTTTTCATATATTGCCACAAGGGCATTCATTTCATAAATTGCCACAAAGGCATTTCTCTTAGATATTGCCACAAAGGTATTCCTTTCATATATTGCCACAAACGCATTCCTTTCCTGGAGTGTTTACGATATGAATTTGCCTAAAATCACATTTCGTGAGGTTTGCCTATCATCGTCCTTGGGCACGCAGAGAACCCCTTTAGGTAATCATCACTCATAATTCCTTTTCATAAAGTACCATACACGTAAGGTCACCAGTCCAAGCTAAACCTTTAAAACAACAATAAATTATCAGTCCATGCTAAATCTATGTCACATGTATTTTTGAGTCCGCAACAAATGTTGGAGATCGATTTCTAACCAGAACTGCTGGAACAAACTAGCACAATCATCTTAGGTTACCAACAAATAATCAAAATAGCACACATCTCACATCATACATTTTGGAGATACTGTTACAACTATATTTCAATGTTTTAATACTAAAAGAACAATTGATGTATACCTAAACTTATTAAATTCACTGTCAGAAACATATATAATACTCAACAAACATTCATTCATTCATAGATATAATTCATCATCACAATTACCCATACACTTAGGCTCTTCTAACCTTTCATCAAATTACAAGTCTAGTTTATACCCTTTTCTTGTTTAGATATTACATATATACACATAATTCTACTTTTCATTCATAAAATTCTGTATATAATATCCTTACTTTGTCATTATTTAATCATTTATACACACAATTTACAAGTAAAAGTCAGAGTAGAGACTCACATTCAAGTTGACTAACTTAATTCTTTAATCAAACTATACTTCAATGCATTTTTCAACCATATCATCAAGATCACATTTCATAGTATACATTCCAAATGAACACATAGGTAGTCATGAGTAAATATCACAATAGTCATGCACAATTTGTCTCATACTTAGACTCAACAGATTCTGATCAAATGTTCATGCCATCCTCAATTATCTTTCATGCACATATTAGTTTCTTCCAGAACTTAGATTATAAAGGACTTATCTAAAATATTTACAAGAGTCCTCATAAGAGAACTCACATTCGACCAAGCGACTTATTCTTTAACTTAATCTTAACTCAACTCCCATTCCTTCACAATTTGAAATTGCCAGAATTTCATATCCCACACACATACCTTTATCCCACACACTTACTCTTCAAGATTCCACTTGCATAGCTAAAATACTCACTAGAATATGAAGTAATCTTCTACTTTAGATCTGATCTTTAGTTCTAGCTACGGGTGAGCATTTGATCGAATCAAAAATTTTTTAGTTAATCGAGTTTTCGAATCTTATTTTATCATCCTAACTTAATTTGAAATTTTCCCAAATTGAGTCTAGTGAGATGGAATTCGAATCGAATCAAATATGTTTTTACACATGATCATACAACGAAAAATTGAAGTAAATAAGTGAATAAATAAAAGCAACACAACATCGACCTAAATAAACAACATGAGTCCAAATAAACAACAAAAACAATACAACAAGATTATAATAGATAAAAAAAACATAAGCAAAAATCCAAAATATAGCAGAAACTTACACCAATCCAAACAAAAATAACAGAACACAAAAAAGTCCAATAAACCAGCAACAAAAACACACCGAACTAATAACAATAACATATTAGCTCAAAAACCATTATAGAATAGTTTAAGTTTCTTCTTGTGCTTCAAACACCATTGGTAATCTTGAAACATCTAGTAAAAGTATTGAATGAGTTAGTTAAATGATAAAAAATTGTTTGCAAAAATAAATTAAATAAACATTTAACTTTATAAACTAATGCTAAGTATATTACCTTCTTGATCTTCGGGTATTTTGGATATAAGTCTAACAAAATTAAAAACAATAGTGTTAGTTAAATTATGGGAATGCTTACTAATATAAATAACATAAAAGCTTATTTTATAAATTAAAATTTATATATTACCATCTTCCATGGTTTGAAGTTCATCAACATAATCTTCAAGATTGATGGCATCATTAGATTTTTGAAGCCAATCTTGTGTTCAAACCAAAGCCTCGACCATGAAAGGAGTTAGAGAACTTCTAAAACTATCGAGAACACATCCACCCATGCTAAATGCACTTTTTGAGGCAACTTTTGAGATAGGAAAAGAAAGAATATCTTGAGCCATTTGTGCAAGAATAGGGAATCTAGGACTGTTCATTTTCCACCACAATAATAAATTAAATGAACTTGAATTGTTTACTTCTTCATCCTCACCCAAATATCTATCCAACTTAGATTTGCTTTCTAATCCAACTTGTTTCTTTTTCTTAAGGTATTTTTGATTGGCAAAGCCTATTTTCATTTTTGACTGATCTATTTCCATTAAACTGCAAAGATTTGTTGAAGAACTAGATCTACCTTCAAACAATTGCTTTCTATCGGCATTAGAAGAATACTCATTGAACAAGCAATGTAATTCTTTATCAATCATTTTCATAATGCCATTAGCAACATTAGGAAAAGCAGTTGACCCCAAGGTCCAAAAAACTCATTTAACATCGCAGATCAAAGATGACCACCAAGTAAACAGCCTGTTGATCTTGTTTCTTCACCTTAATACTTCTTATACTTATCTCTCATTTTTGAAGTAATAGAAATTATGTCTAGATCTCCACAATCTTGCCACCCATCAAAAAGACAATGCACATCTGTCAATACTTCAAAAAGTGAATGAGAGGTATCATGAAAGATCTAGACACCTTCAGTGTAAGATGATAAAAAGGCTCTAATATTTTTATAACTCTTCAAAAAATTTCCCAATCATCAAATATAGGAACTCCATCTCCAGCAATAAGGTCAAGAAAAAAAATTATGATTATCATGTACATATGATTCAAATGCACGCTCATATTTTTTCTGCCACCTTTAACATCAGATATGTTGAGTTCCATCTAGTAGGCACATTTAAACATAATTGAGCCTTACCATCTATCATTTCTTATTTTACCTGTTGGTTGAATTTTGTCAACCTCGATGATGATGTTCTTATATACCTCACAGCACCTCTAACTTGATGCACAGACACAGAAGCATCCTTAATACCGTATTGCACAATGAGATTAAGAATGTCTACAACACATCTCATATGCATAAATTTTCCATTTACAACAGAAGCATTTCGATGATTCAATTTCTTTCTCAAATATTCAATGGCAACACTATTGGCGGATGCATTATCAACTGTAATAGTGAATACCCTCTCAATCCTCCAATCTCAAAGACATTTTTCAAGGGCTTGACCTATGCTTTCACCTCTACGAGTAGATATTGGGTAAAAACTTATAATCCTTTTTTGCAGCCTCTATTCATCATCCACCCAATGTGTTGTTAAAACCATGTAAAGTATCCTCTACATGAAGTCCAAGTGTCTATCGTCAAATAAACTCTACTTGTATCTTTTTCAAAATAATTCTTCATTACATTATTCATGGAGTTAAATAAATCAAGACAATCCCTTCTAATTGTCCAATAAGATGAAGACTAAACCGTGGGCATGCTATAGAAAGAAATTATTTGAAACCCTCTCCCTCTACAATTTTAAAAGGCAATTCATCCACAATTATCATACGAACCAATGCCTCTCTAACAGCATCTTTATCAAACACCCAAGTTGACAAATCAGTTGTTTCTTGGCTAACCTTCACAAATGCTAATTCTGATTGCTTTGGGTCAGAAGTATTATCTCGAAGTCTTTTTAGGCGTGATTTTAAATGGTTATTCAATTTCGTTATAGAACCCAAAGTTGATTCCATGTTGTAAGTAACATCACAAGCATTGCACCTTGCTCTCTTCTCCCCCTCTTCAGTCACAAATTTGGTGAAATGGTTCCAGCAAGCTACCCTTGGAGTAATCTTTTTTCAAACATTTTTCTTGGCTGTTGTTTAATCATCTCTACTTGGGGAAGAATTTTGTGAACTTTGAGTTGAACCATCTCACTTTGGATCACTCATCTACAAGTAAACATTTTTTGCAATCACTAACCATGACCAATAATTGATTTATCTAATGGAAAATTAAATTTATTAATGATATAAGAAAAGACTAGTATTTCATATATAACCATTTTAAAATTAGAGGGTGACCAAAGAATAATGTTGTGGCAAACAACACTTCAAGGCCTGCATTTACTTAAGGCTAAGGTCTATATAGTGGAAATTATCATTAGTATCTAACTAAAAGCAAGCTGAAGCTTTTATTACAAAATTTTCTAGATATACCATAATTGTTGTAATATCCTGAATTAGGGCTTAATCGGAATAGTGGTTTCGTGACCATAAATCCGAGATAGAAATAATTATTTTACAATTATTTTGATGATTATGATATGATTGCATGATTGTGTGAAAATTTTGTGATGACATTCTATGCCTAAAGTGCTTAAATTGAAAGTAGGGACTAAATCGAATAAGTTGCAAAACTTGCATTCTAGAAGTTTTTAGTATGAAATTGTTTTGGAATATTAATGAGGAGGTCTTAAATAGCAATTTGACCAATTTTAAGTTCATGGACAAAATTAGGACATGGAAGGAATTTTTGGAAAGTTTAGTAGTAAGGGTATTTTGGTCATTTAGTTATTAAAATGAATTAAAAACAAAATTAAAAGCCAATTTTTGTCCATCTTCTTCATTAGGCCGAAATTTCAAGGGTTCTCCATAGCTAGGGTTTTTTTCAAGCTTCCAAGCTCCATAGTAAGTGATTCCAAGCCCCGTTTTTAATGTTCTTTACGTTTTGGAATCCCGGTAGCTCGATTAAGCTTATGTTAGCAATAATTCAACCTAGGGTTTATATTTGGAAAAATAACCATAGGTGAAATTTGTGTATTTTGATGTTTTATGATAGAATATGAGGTTTTAAATTATGTTAGACAACTTGTGCTACTCGGTTTTGAGTGAAAACGAGTAAAAGGGCTTAATCGGTAAAAATACCTAATAGTCACAAGTATATGTTAGAGAGAGAATTTGATGTTGCCATAGAAGGGAAAAGTGATCAGCATGTTATAAAACATAAGAATAAGGAATAAATTTTAATTCCCGAGCCTAGGGGCAAAAGTGTAATTATGCAAAAGTTTAGGGGCAAAAGTGTAATTTTTCCAAAGTTCGTATTAAATGCTGTTTTGATGAATGTATGTATTAAATAAGATTAATTTGGCATTATAGATCAAGAGAAACGAGATTCAAGTCGCAATTGAGGAAAAGAAAAGATTGTGGACTAAATTGCAAAATCTTTATATTTTGGTACCAAGGTAAGTTCATGTGTAAATAATGTAGCAAAAATGTTATTTTTAAGTTATTAATGTTAATTATATGATATGCTGATTTTTAATCGTGAAATATTATGCTTTGTGGTTAATGTTGAGTAATATGCAAATTATGTTTACTACTTGATAAATATGAATTGCTACCGAGTATCGGTTCTGATATTCCATGGAAGACGGAAAATGTGAGATCGAGGAAAAAAAAAGACCGTTTGAACCTTAGGAATAGATTAGGATACAAGTGACATGTCACTAGGATGGTTGAGCATCCGAACTCGTTGAGTTGAGTCCGAGTTCACCTATGGATGCGAATGTCCGAACTCGTTGAGTTGAGTCCGAGTTCGTGAGATGTAACTAGGCATCCAAACTCGTTGATTTGAGTCCGAGTTCACTTATGGATGCGAACGCCCAAGCTCGTTGAGTTGAGTCCGAGTTCACTTAGGGGCGGGTTACATGATTTCTTGATTACATATGAGGCACTTATGTGCAAATTATCCGTGTATCCGAGTTGTATTCCGATGTGTTCAACAGGTGAAATTTCTAGTGAAATGGAAGAACACTTAAGATGCAAGTGACGTTTTGGTAAGTGTTGTGAAATGGACACTTTGGACAGGTATGTTCTTAACCCTCGGGTTGAAAATAGATACAACAACGATAAGGTGGTAAGATGATGAATGATGTTTAGAAATGTGATATATGTTTTGGTGATACCATGCTAAAGTTGTTTGGTATATTTGTATTGTTATGTTACTTGTTATTTACATATGAACTTATTAAGCATTTATGCTTACTCCCTCCTCTTTATTTACTGTAGTTTTGAACAAGCCAGCTCAGGAATCAAGACGGGTCGAAGGTTCAATCACACTATCCAAAGGACTTTCATCTGGGTAAATGGCTTGTAAAACTTAAGTATGGCATGTATAGCAATATACTTATTTTGTGTAAATAATTTTATGATATGGCCATGTTTGGTTGAGAAAATGTTTGATATTGATAAGTCATGGTGATGGCTAATTTAGATCATGTTTGATATTATGGAAGTTTAATAGGTTATCTAGTTCATAAAAATTCATGGAAATATGAAACTTGCCTTAAAACAGAATATTGCTGCATCAATGACATGAATTTGAAAAATCACTAAAAATAGTATAAATGGAACTAAATAATGAATAAGTTATGAAATTTAAGCTTAATGAGTCTATTTTCATGTGGATTGAACAAAACAGGCATATAAATTATATTTTATGAGATATTTAAACTTTTGTGAAATAGGGCAGAGTGATTTCTGGATCCCCTGTTCTGACTTTAAAAATTCATAATAAATTTTAAAAAAATAATTAGAAGTTTTTATTTATATGTACAGATTCCTTATGGAGTCTAGTTTTAAGAAAAACAAACCTTGTACTAATTGAAATTCTGTATAGAGAGATATCTGATTCGTAATACACAGATGTCATAGCAGGCAAACCCTAAAATAGGGGAGACTTTAACTAATAAACTGTACTAATTGGCCCAACCAAAAATTCTAGAAAAAAATTAGTAAATAAATATACGAGTCTAGATTTAGGAAAAATTTACGGATCTTGATTTCGAGTTTCTTAACTCAAGATATGATTTTTCTTGTAACTGTGATGCGGGTAGTTAGAAAGCTGTGAATGTAGAAACAAATGATTTGAAGTTCTTAATTTGATAAATTATGTTCGGTAACCCCTCAAGCTCGACTCCGGTGACGGTTTCGAGCATGGGGGCGTTACAATTGTCCTCATCTCCCTCTATGCCGTAAAAATCAATAAAATGAATTAAAAAAAGCTGACACTGTTTGGAGTTTATTTCTAAATGGGTTCTTAGGTTACAGTGGCAAGAAATATGATATCACAAACTTCAATAACAAGTAGGAAAACTTCAAGAGTTGCAATCTATACATCTATGAATCCTTCCAATTCAAAGTTCTTTCTCCAGGCACATTAACAGTCCAAAGACTACTCATATTCTCAACCTATAATCCTTGACTTGAGCAAATGGAAAATAGAAACAAACATCTAGAATTGGAAATCAACTATACACCCATATATTGACGTTTTAAATCCTATGCTTCTTAAGCCAAATAATTCTCTTTCACAGTTGCATTTAGCATGCATGTGATAGCTTGTAAAGTCTCCATCCTAAAACCAATAAGACAATAAAAACAACTCCAATTTGAATATAAGGCCACAACAACACCCAAGTGAAACCGACCTAAAGACACCACTTATATATGTAGGCCAAATGCCAACTAAATCAATGGCAAAACAAGCAAACTATAACCATAAATCAACAAAGAACATACAAGCAATGCATGTCCAACCCCCAAGCTTTGATATTATGCTAAGCACCCAAAATTGATTGCTAATTAATTGTCAAAAAGATGGAAAAGCCCAAGTCAAGTTTGAGGTCACAACAGACTCCGAAGTGAACTATTGATCCTACAACTGCAAATGCCTAGCATTTCATTAATTAATTTTTTTCAAACATCTTATTAAGAAGATAACTAGTAGATGTCGCCTAAATTAGGACTTAGCTATAAGTATCTAAGCAAAATGTGTCTAGATGTTTAATTCACAACACTAAAAAGAAGAAGCAAGAAAGCCAGAAATGACTTTACCAGGAGATACCAGAAAACCAACCTTCACTTCAGAAAAATCGGATATCCTTATCTAAAACAAAACTCTAAGGCATCTGCACTCAAACAAGTTAATAATTCTTCCATTTTAAAAAATTAACCAGAGTAGCATACACATTGAAGTTTAAATGAATGCCATTCAAATTTTGCATAGAAGCTATTTTTATTATTCTTAGAAGGAAAAAACAGAGTGTTTAAAGATGATTTTTTTTCAAAAAAACAACCATCATGCATTTAAACAATAAAAAACAAAGAGATGAAAATAGAGCAAAAATCATTCAACTATTCAGAAATGTTTCGAGACAAACCTTAAAGATGTAGAAAATTCGAGCTTAAAATAGAAGAGAATAGAGTGCATCTGTCAAAAGGAACAACAACTCAATTTGGAGGTAAGGATTTTGATTTGAGGGTTTGAATGAACTGATAATTAAGAATAAGAAAAAGGATGAAGGGTTTATTTTGGAGATTTTTGAGTAAGAATGAGAAGAATGGAGTTAGGGTTTAATTTAGGGTTTTTAAAAAAAAATAGATTTTGGGGTTTAAATTGAATGGAAATTGAAAAAGAAGAAGAAAACTAATTTGGACGATGGAGTTTGCAGGAGCAAGGGTTTGATTTGGGGGAGGAATTGGGAAAATAGACTTGTGAGGGCAGACGGGCTTAGGGAGAAAAGGGATAAAATAAAATGGTCTGGGCTTGGTGGCAAATTAGGTTAAAGTGAAAGTCTAAAATTAAAAAAAAAATTAAAATATAGTTTATATTTGATTTATTCGAGTTATTCGAATTGGAAAATTCAACTCGAGTCAAACTCAAAATTTGAAAAAAAAATCGAGTTGATTCTATTAACTCAATTCGAATAATTAAAAATTAAAAAAAATTAATTTTTTCAAATCGAATCAAATTTTGCTCACCCCTAGTTCTAGCCCAAAGGCAGCAAACCCTAAACTGTTTCCAAAGAAAGTTACAACAGCATTTTCAAAGGAAAGAAGAAGATAAAACGTTGCTCTCTCTCCAACTCATTTAACTAATATTTATTTACAGATAAGACTCATGTTTCCATAAAAATTTGACACATGTCACACCCTTTCAAAATATCTTCATTAATGATCTACAACTGTAAATGCAAATATAAATAAGAACCCAATATGGACAATACCTAGTTACCCTAACCAGAGGGGTCCTAATTACAATACTCATAATGCAAATAGCATTGTTACTCTAAAAAAATGGCGTACTGTGCCTTTGGTGAGCATTCCTTTCGAAATAATCTCTCCACCAAGTTGTTATCTCATTAAACAGCAATTGGATACTAGGACTTCGCTGGGCAGGCTGTTACATAATCTTAACCATTTAACACAGACTTCTTCTTAATATATGGCAAAATATCAAGAAATCAAATTCTTACTTACTCTTGTAATGGTTACTATACATCCACACGTATACGCCAAATAATCATTTAGGTGAACTACACTACGCTAGATAGACTTTTTTACGACTATGCACCAAAACTTTAAACCTTCCAGAACTAGGGTGTTAAATTTCATACTAGATAACTTTATACAAATTATATCATTGCCATAGATTTATTAGAATATGCCATTAGGGCTAGACAGAGATACGCTACAAAGGCAATATATGAAACACGCCAAAATGCTAACAGAATATGCAATAACCATGAACTGCCATGTTTGTGAAATGGATTTGCCTAAACTCACATCGCATGAGATTTGCCCATTATCCCCCCAGACACGCAGAAACCATGGCCATCGACTGTTACAGTCCGGTTTTGACCCTAGTCGGAACAGTGGTCTTGGGACCACATATCCGAGTCAGAAAAATAGTTAAATATTATTTTCTGTACTTATGATGTGTGAATTAGCATATCTAAAACTTTCATCTGAAAATTCGATTGCTTGTGTGCTCAATTTGATAAAAGCACCTAATCGCGTAAAATATAAAAGTTGCTTGCTACTTGTTAAAAGTGCTTATTTGATTTGGCTTTATAAATGAGAGGTCCTTATTATGTTATTTGACCATTAAAAGTAAGAGTGGACATATATGGCCTTATTATAATGGTTTATTTATGTTTTAATGAAAGGGCAAAATGGTAAAATAATTATTAAATGAATTATAACTAAAATAAAGTTATTAAATTATGGTCATTTGTTCATCCATGACCGAAAAACACAAAGTAAAGAAAATAAAAAGGCTTGCTAGGATTCGGCAATATTAAGCTTTGATTTAGGTATGTTTTTCCGGTTTTTGATAATTTCTACGTTTTTGTAATTGTTGCTTCATATACTATCAAGCCCATGCCTCAATCTCTAATTTTGATAATGATTTTGAAATGTTCCATTGATGAAATTATGAGTTTTGTGAAGTTAGTTGTTGATAAATGAAAGTTTGATGTTGGGTTTACATGTTTTGTCTTTGGATTTTTTATGAAATTGAGTAATTTGGGCTAAATTGTAAAAATATTATTTTGAGGGACTAAAATGTGAAATAAATGAAATGTATGGACTTGTATGAGAGCTACGAAAATTTGGCTAAGCTTGTGTACAAGCAAATTATGTGTATTTTGTGAATCAGGGACTAAAGTGTCAAAATGTAAAAATACGAGGGCTTAATTGTGTATATATGGATTGTTTTTAATGAATGTGTGATTGAATAAGTTAAATTTGAATTGATTTAGATCGAGAACTAAAGAATACGAAATTAGATCGGGGAAAGTCGAAAGTTGTCGAGTAACCCATTCCATCTATCCGAATCCCTACAAGGTAAGTCGATATACAGATAAGCTTTTTTTAAATTGAATTATTATTATTCATTTGATACTAAATTGTGATGAATGAATGTCCGAGCTAAACATATGCTCTCTGAGAAAGTATCGACAATGTTTCGATGTCTGAAAAGCCCCGTACAAACCTTAGGAATAGTTAGGATACATATGTCATGACATAGGATTATCGATATCTGTTTTGCGTGTAAGACCATGTCTGGGACATTGGCATCATATCTGATTTAGTGGAAGACCCTATCTAGTATAGTGGCATCGATGTTTGATTACATGTAAGACCACGTTTGGGATGTCGGTATTGTATATGCTTTCTAATCTATCCGTGTATCCTTACATTTCTGAATGGTTCAAACGAGCATTACGAGAAAATGAATAACTTTGTGAAATCATATTAGATTCAGGTATGTTTACTTTGTATAGCCTATTTGAGAATGAAAGGTAAGTATTTGAATATGAGATTTGTGTTAGCACTGGTATACAAAGTATAAATGATTTGATGATATATGTTTATTTGTATATGGCTTACTAAGCTTTTGAAAGCTTACTTTGTGTGTGTTTGCATTGTTTTATAGATATCGAAGCTACTATGAGCTCAGGGATCGTTGAGGATCGTCACCACACTATCGAACCTTATTTTGGTACTTTGAAAATGTATATATTAAAGTATGACATGTATAGGCTAGAAGTTGTGGGATTATGTTTTGTGATGTATATATTTAGCCATGTGATATGACTAGTTTGTGTTTGAACTTATAGTTTGATAATGGTATTTGATATGTGATGCTAATGTGAAATTGTGGTATGTTTTGGTTGGCTAAAAGAAATGGTCAATGTTGAGAAGTTTGGGTAAGCAGTTGATTGAATGATGTATTGATCATAAGTTTAGGTATGATTTTAGTTTAAGTTTTGGTATGAATTCATTGATGAATTGAGATTTGAAATGATTGGCTGGTAATGATAAGTCATGAATAATGTATGTTTTGATATTGAGATTGGCTAAAACTGGTGTGCAAATATGCTTGTTTTATTGCTTGTAGGTTTGACCCAACTGAGGTGGCAAATTGGCTATTCAAATGGCCTATTTTTTTTCCACATGGGTAGGGACACAAGCATTTGTCTCTACTGTGTGTGACACACGGTCACATTACACGGCCGTGTGTCCCCTGGGGTACCCTATGAATTAATGTCAGTATACCCTCCAATTTTGACATAGCCTAGACACACGGGCGTGTCTACTGGTCGTGTGTGACAAACGGGCTGGCACATGAGCATGTGGTCGGCCATGTGGCCAAGTCAGTAGCCTCCTTAATTTTCACACGGCCTGGAACACGGGCATGTCTTGTGGCCGTGTGGATAAGTCAGTACGTATGCCCTGTTTTGCCACGACTTAGACACAAGGGCGTGTTTAAAGTCGTGTGAGGCACACGGCCTGTTCACACGGGCGTGTGACCTTTTAAAAGTTGAAATTTTTCTAAGTTTCTGAAACTTTTATATGTTATCGGATTGGTCCCGAATGCATGAGTTCCGCTTTGTATGCTCGATTTAAGTCCTTATTGAATGTGAATGGATGACATTTATTGTAATGATATGATTATTTGATAATGATTGTTCTGAATCTTATTATAAGTTCGATAATGCCTCTTAACCTATTCGAGCAACGGTTACGGGTTAGGGGTGTTACATGGACTTTCTTCAGATTTATCATATCATAACTCGTTTTTACTATAACAGCTCATTTTCTAGTAGTATCAGAAATAGTGATTTTGGGACCACAAATCCGACAAGTGAGTTTCTAAATATTATTCTTTAATATTTACGAGTAACTTAAAATATTATATTGGATTTTGGTTTAACAATTTTGTAAATTGAATGAATAGTTAAGTTTAAGTGGTTGTCCCTAAAGTCAAGTAGATTTAAAAAATATAGTTTTGGGACCTCGTTTCCATAAATCGAGCTCGTAAATATTATTTTTAAATATTTACGAATTTTTTCTATAGATAATTTGAAATTTGGTCTGAATTTTTTGTTGATTTGATAGTTAATTAAAGAAAAATGACTAAATCATAAAAGTCGCAAAATTCAATCGCTATTAGTTTAAAAGGATTTATTGATTATAAAAACATAATTTGATGGTTTTAAATAGTAAATAAACATTATTACTATATAGTAGACGGTTTAGAATGAAAAAATAATATATATGTTATTTTTATATTAAAATGTTAATAATTTATAACAAAAGAAAAGAAAAAATTACCATTTTTTCACCAACTTCCTCTTAAAAACTGAATTCTCCATTTCTATAGAAGGAATTTTAAGGACTAAATTGATAAGATAAAAAATTTAGCACGAAATTGTTGTAAAATTTCAAAAATTATGGGCTATATATGTATAAGTAAAAATTCGGCTAGCTTGGTTTTGGGCCTAATTGTGATAATTGTAAAAGTTTTGGGTTTAAGGATTAAATTGAATAAAAGGTAAAAGTGTAAAATGTTGATAAAGAGTTATATATGTAAAATAAAGTGTTTTAAAGTATTTGAATTGATTAATTGAATGGAACTATTATATTTAAATCTAGAATCGGATCAATTGGTTGATAACCGTGGGAAAGGAAAAGTTGTTAAGTAGTCGTCGTTGAAGCATCCGTAGCTATTGTGATTAGATAAGTTCGTAAATTAGTTAAACTATTTTTTTGTGATATAATATCTATCTACATATATTGTGATTAAGTTCATTTACTTGTTAAATGGTAAGGGATGGAATGAATTAAGTTGTAATGTTAATTAAATTAAAGGTTATGTTTGAAAATGGGAAACTACATGGATGAATTATTATGTAGAAATAATGTGTATATGACTAAATGATATAGATATGAAACATGGCCCATATGAACCCCATGAATGCTTAGGATACAAATGACATGTCATTAGGGTTATTTACCGGTACGAGTGCTGGTCTTGGATATCCTACTGATGGCTGAGGTCTTATATTTTCTGCACATTCTCCACAGCTCGTGTGAGCAGCACTGAGTAGCCTAACATCCCGACCCATAGCTTGTGTGAGCAAGCCCATTTCATTGCTTGTGTGAGCATTTACAATTATAGCTCGGGTGAGCAATTACAGTTATAGCTTGTATGAGCATTATTCTTGTGTATCCAATGTTATTTCATTATGGTTCATTGGGTGGAAAAACGAATATATAAAATGATTATATGAATAGGTTATATGGAAAAATGAATATATAAAATGATTATATGAATCGGTTATATGGACATAAATATACAGAATAATTATATGAATCAGTTATATGGAAGTAGTTATATGAATTGTGTATACGAAATGTTTATATGGATAGATATGTAAAAAGGGACATTTGAAACGAACACTTGGAATGAAAATGTGAAATGTTAAGTGAATATGATATGATTGAATTGAACTTTCAATGTGGCTACTTGTATATGTTTTATGACATGAAGAAATTACACGTTTTCGTATGTGTGAAGTTATTAACCTTGTGAGACTTGTGATGTGTATAGGCAATTCAATGAACTCATGATCTTGATTATGATTTTTATTTTGAAAGGTTTAGGTTTAGTCATTTAAATTAATTCAAAGTTAACATCCAATATGAACTTACTAAGCTTTATGCAAGCTTACCTCATTTTGGTTTTTCCCCTTTGTAGATCATCGATTTTGAGCTGTATATAGGATTACTTTTGGAGATCACACTATTCGGCAACTTGTTCGATAATTAATTTTTCACTTTGGATTGGTTATAAGTGGCATGTAAATAAGGTTTTGATATATATGCTATGAGTATTTGGTTATGTTTTGAGCCTTTTGGTATATGAACCAATGTAAAAATGGTAAGTTTTAATGGTTGCATTGATGAATGTAATCGTGTAAATCTATTTGGTGTTGTTCATACTATTTAGGTAAAGAAATGTGCATAAGTTTTGGTTATTTGGTGAACTTATTTTATGAATGTGAACACGATATTATGACGATATATTTGATAGTTGAATAAGTAATGAATGTTTGATTTGTATGCTTCTCTTGTGCTTTGGTGATGAAATGGTCATTTTGCTTTAGGTAATGGTGAGCTTTGGGTGATGTTATGTTAGCAATGTGGGCAATGGTGTTATGTGTTTAATTAGGTATTGAATTAATGGAATGGAAGGTGTGGTTAACTAATGGTCTGATGTTTGAACAATCTATCTTTAAACGTTTGAATTGTGGTGCCAATTAGGGCATATTGGTTAGGCACTTAGATTGAATGTTTTTGGTATGTTTAAATGTGTTCTGAATATGTAAAAAATGGTTGGAAATGGTTTCGCTTGAGACCTGAGAAATGGTTGCTAAAATGGATTTTTTTTGAAGTTATTTTCGGTGCACATGGCCTAGGACACGGTCTACCACAAGGTCGTGTACAATACAAGGTCACTTCACACAGTCGTGTGTCTTATTGATTTTTGGTACAGGTTTGTCCACATGGTCTCAAAGAGTTACATAGCTTGACAACATGATTGTGTTACCCTAAGTTACACATACTCAAGTTATTACATAGTTTGGCCACACAGCCATGTCTTTGAGCCACATGGTCTAGGTTCTATCACACGACTTGGCCACACAGCCATGTGACCCTTGTTTTCAGTTTTTACCATATTTTTCTATTTTTTTTCAAATTAATTCACATTCATTTCTAAACTAATTTTAAGGTTTTGAATACTCAATTTAAGTCTCGTTTTTTAATGTATACTATGAATGATGATTGTTTATTAATTTATGATATTTAAATTAATTTTTGAATTTTGTTACTATATTTTCAGCCTTATTAACTGTGGTAATACCTCGTAACCTTAATCTGGCAACGGAGACGAGTTAGGGGTGTTACATCCCGATGGACTTTATTGAAAACCATTGCAGTGTCAAAACTTACATCACAAAACCTCTCAACAATTAGTTACACCCTATTTCCCCATCTTTGTTAATCACACTTCATATGCCTAACATAAGTACACATTCAAATATGCTATAATCATTTCTTAACCAAATAATACTCATTAGCTTTTTCAGATGCACATCACATGGTCACGTATCACATATACATATCAGACACATAGACACAAGTGCTTTACAGAATCATATACATCCATACATACAGTCCACTACATACTAGACTCATGAGGACATTATATCAAGATCTCACACATATTTTCAACAGTCAAATGAAGTACTCATTCATCAATACTGGACTATTGATCACAAAGATTTGTCTAGAAAAAGACTTGTAGGATTCAATATTAAAGACTCACCAACTGCAGCTACCAGCTCCAAACTCAGATATCCAGTTCACACCAGCAACAAAAACTACTTAAAGAATATGAATTCACCATTACAACCCATTTACAATCAGATTACTAACATTTCATCTATAGATAATCCCCATGCGGGGCTTCTTATTCATAACTTACAATCTATATACTTCATAGCATATTTACTCTTGACATGCAAAGTTACCAAACTTACCAAGAAAAACACCCTAATTCCAAGAATCCTTAAACTTCCAATTTACAAAAGAAGAGCAACCAGTAAATAACATTTAATAGTTAAGAAAAAGAAAAAAAATTAAAGGATCATCTTGAAGGAAGAAGAAACTCCTCCCATGAACCCTCCTCACACGTATATATATAATTCACTTTTTTTTGGTGAAGATTGACAAGTGTCACTTGAATTCATAATTTGTCTTTCTTAGTGGCCTACGAACTCCAAATAAAATCATAAATCAAGATCCTGAATGAATATTACTTGATCAGCCAATCTATTTGAGTTCCAACCAGATCACTGTACAAACCTAACAAGCATAGTACTCGGACAATTAGGCGACTATAAATATTCAGCGATAACTCATGCAATAATTTCCTCTCTTTTTTTGCTTAACAGAATTTTTTTCTTTTAAAAAACCCGAATTAAAATTTTCATTTACGTACACAACGATTATTATATGCCACTCTTATTCACCAAAAGAAAACAAATGGGTGGATTATACCTTGCCAAATAGAAAATTTTACTGCTACACGTCTTAATCTCAAATCCGCCAGACTTGAGATGTGACAAATACGCTCAACTTTATTCAAAAAAAATTACGAGCTTAAATTATTGAACTCGTGAATACTATACACTGCCTTAGTAAATGGAGAAATAAGGAAGGTGAAAGAAGTGAATATAAGGCGGTGACCATATGTATACTCAGGAGAGTATTGGGAGCAATATCATGTGCCAAACAACTTTCGTGCTTAACTATTTTGTCAAGCCTATTCTTTGAATTCCAATCCAACCTAAGTTGCAGAACGTTAAGAGTCAAAAAGTTCAATGCAACTTAGGTAGTACCTTATGTGGATGAAATTGTGCTGAGTTTTGATGTTTTTACCACTTATATTCATTTTGAACATACATGTATATTTGTATACATGTTTTGACAAAAACCTATACTTAACATCCTTTTATTTGTTTGCTTTGTAGTCCATTGAACTAACCCGTCTAGCTTTAGAAATGATGAATCAATTGTATATCACTCTAGAGTTATATATTTATTTTTATATTGTCTTGTTAGTATACTTCTCTCCAATTTCATGTATAGCTCGAGTACATTTTATTTTCTTTGCATGTTTATTTCTTGTTTTTCAATTTATTTTGTTTTTAGTTTTTATTTTGTTTTTGTTTAGCTTGCTTAAGGACAAGTAAAAACTTAAGTGTGTGTGTGTATTTGAGACCTGTCGTCAAATATAGTAGTCAATCTGGGTTAAGGAACTTGTTTTCTATGCAATTTAGTATTTTATATTACATTTCCATTATTTAGTACTTAGGATTAAATATTAATAAAATAAGTATCTTTTAACACATTTTGTGGGTTTTGTGACCATTAGGTCGACACAGACCTTAGATAGTACTAATATGTGTAATTAAGTGTGTAAGATGAAAATTCATGGCCCAATTGATGTGGAAGCAAGGGACGAGTGATGAACAAGCTTCCCGAGACGTCAAAGCATGGAATGAACGACACAATATAGAAATCACACGTCAGTCGCGCCATAGCCCTTGCATGGTGTAACGCCCCAAATTATAAGTAATTATTTTTGTATGTTGTGTTGCATAAATGCATGCTTGCTTTAGTGGTTAAGTTTCTTAAGAAGTGTTGGAGAAGTCTTGAGTTCAATCCTTGGATTGTGCAAAAATTTTGTTTTTACTTGAATAAACCTTGCCGCTAGTCAATAGGCTTCTTAAATAAATATGGATAAAACATGACAAAAAAAAGGGCCTATTGGTCTAGGGGTAAGTGGTGTGTGGAGTGTTCCTTGGGGTCTAAGGTTTGAGGCTTGGCGATGCAAAAGGAGTGTTTTATTTTACGGTGAGTACATGAGAGTGCCCTAGGTTGACCAAAACTCTAAGGAGTTTGAAGAGAGTTCAAATTAGTTGGTGGAGAGATTGGAGGAGAGGTTAAAGAGTGAATCATGGGATTTGGTGGACGGTTGGAGAGATTTTAAGAGAAAATCGTGGGGAATAGAGGGGAAGGAATTGTTGTGCCGAGTGGGACTTTGGGTGTAACACCCCGTACCCGAGTCCGTCGCTGGAGTCGGACACGAGGGGTTTGCAGACTTAAATCACTTCTTTGCACAATCCATTTTAAAATTTTCCAGGCAAGCTGGCTAACTGCGTCACAGTCACCTTAAAAATCATATCTTGAGTTTCACAACTCGAAAATCAGTTTCGTGATTTTTCCCTGAAACTAGACTCATATATGCATCTACAAATTTTTTTCTAGAATTTTTGGTCGGGCCAATTAGTACAGTTTATTAGTCAAAGTCTCCCCTGTTACAGGGATCGACTACACTGACCTTTGCGCATTACGACTTGGATATATCCCTGTACAGGGCTTCAATACTGATACCGTTTGTTTCTATAGAAACTAGACTCAAAAAGGTATATGGCATGACTTCTAATTATCTATGGTTAATTTATAATGAATTTCCAAAGTCGGAACAGGGAATCCAGAAACCGTTCTGGCCCTGTCTCACGAAAACTTTAGCATCTCATAATATACTGTTCATATGAACGTTTCGTTACTTTCCTATGAAAATAGATTCATCAAGGTTCGTTTTCATAATTTATTCACTATTTAATTCCATTCCTACTATTTTTAGTGATTTTCCAAATCTACATCATTGCTGCTGTCAGCATCTGCCTTTAAGGTAGACTTTACCTATTTCATAGTTTCCATGATTCAACTAGCCCTTTTAGCATAAATAGCACAAATTATGATAGTGATTAACCATTCCCATGGCCAATCCTTGTTAAGCATATCCATACCAAATGATTATAACATTATGCTCAAACATATATAAGCCATTTTCGCATGGCTATCCAAAATTATACAAATCCAAAGGGTCCATGACCCACAACAAAAAGGGTAGTCCTATACATGCCATTTCGAAGTTCAACCAAAATTGTACCAAAAGGGGGCTTTGATAGTGTGGGCGACTTTGACTTCAAAATCCCGAGTCTGATAGCTAAAGAACCAAAATCTATAAAACAGAGAATCAAAGAAACGGAGTAAGCATTAAATGCTTAGTAAGTTTTGAGCAAAGAATTTAGACACAACCAAAGTATAGCATTCATGTAGCTAAACGGATAATTTCATATGCACAAATTTTCAATATCATACTTACTTCACATTACCAACCCCTTTTTATTCATACACAAAGATCAACTTAGCCAAAGGCCGATAGCTCATTTATCAACTGAGCGAATACTTATTTGTAAGGGCTCAACTAATTCAAAGCACATACGAAACATACCTCAATGTTGGGATGTTACAAGCGTATTAACTGAAATTTTTACAGCGAGATCATTCATTCCCAAATCACGTACCTTCGGAATTTAACCGGATATAGCTACTCGTTCAAATGCCTTCGGGACATAGCCCGGTTATAGTAACTCGCACAATTGCCTTCGGGACTTAACCCGGATTTAGTAACTCGCACAAATGCCTTCGGGACTTAACCCGGATTTAATAACTCGCACCAATGCCTTCGGGCTTAGCCCGGAATTAGTATCTCGCACAAATGCCTTCGGATCTTAGTCCGGATATGGTCACTTAGCACAAAGCCTTCGGGACTTAGCCCGGACATCATTCGAATAACCATGCACATTTAACAATAAATCATGACACATTCGTATTTCATTTTCATTAGCAAAACTCAAACACAAGACACTTATCACTCTTGCAATTTCGGCTCAATAGCCACACACAAGGAGCATGATTTTGATTTGCTTAAAACATGATCTAATCAAATCATAATTTAAGCTCTATTACTCAAGAACTTACCTCGAATGTTGTCGAACGGTTTCGACGGCTATTCGACCACTTTTTCCTTCCCTTTATCGGATTTAGTTCCCCTTTGCTCTTGAGCTTAATTCAAACAAATTTAACTCATTAAAGTCTCATTTTGCTAGCTTATGGCCGAATATGACAAGGAGTTTGATAGGTCATATGGCCACCTTTTAGCTCAAATACACAATAGTCATACGCATTTTTAATCACATCAAGCAATTTAATACAATTCATTCGAACATCAAAAGAGAAGCTCAAGGTACTTAGCCCATATATACATTAGACACTAGAGTCACATATGTACGAAATCACGAATCGAATTCAACATACTAGCTAATATTTCCCCTTAGCCGAATTTTCTAAGTCAAGCTAAAGCCATCAATAGGCTACCTATGGCCGAACATACACATAACTTATGTACTTATTCATGTGGCCGAACATACATGTTTATGTTGGGGCCGATTGCATCACAACACCATACCATTTCAATTTTTGGTCATGGTTAAACAAAGAACTTAATGTCTCACTCAAAAATGCTAAAAAGAAGATTCAAGAATCATCAATCCACCATCACATGCACCATTACAAAGCTTCACTTTTAGCATGCAAATGATATCAACACCAATCCACCTTGGCCGAATATCATCTCCATTACATAGTAAAGATTTGAACCATGGGCTATTTAGAACTCAAGCTAACTACTAAAACATGCATGCATCTCATGGAACATCATCGAACATACCTTATTCTATCAAACCACCATAGCCGATTTCCTCAAAGCTCTTTTTCCTTCTTTTTCTTTCTCCTATTCGGCCAAGAACAACATGAGAGCTTTTCTCTTCTTTTTTTTTTTTGGTCATGCATGAGAATGATGAACACATTTTTTTCTCTTTGTTTTCTTCCTTCAATTTCTTATTAGTTTATTTCCCATGCTTCTTATTTTATTCTTCCATTAACACAACATGTTTCATGACATGTTTTGCCCATGCTTCTTATTTTATTTTTCCATTAACACAACATGTTTCATGACATGTTTTGCCCATCATCCCTTGTCATGGCCGGCCACTAGTACTTAAATGGGGGGAAATTGACATGCAAGTCCACCCCTTTGATTACATGCACTATTAGGCCACTTGCATTTGCCTAGCACATTTCTAAATTTTCTCACATAAGTCCTATCAACTAAATTCACATGCAATTAACTGAATCGAAGCTTAAAACTTTCACACATTTATATTCACATATTTTAGGCAATAATTATCACATTCAAATAATTTGGTGACTCGATCTAGAGGTCCCGAGACCGCTTTCCGACTAGGGTCACTTTAGGGCTGTCACAACTCTCCCCCACTTAAGAAATTTTCGTCCCCGAAAATCTTACCGGTAAATAGGTTTGGGTATCGTTCTTTCATCGAGCTCTCGGTTTCCCAAGTAGCTTCCTCGATCCCGTGTTTGAGCATAACACCTTAACTAACGGAACCCTTTTGTTTCGCAACTCTTTCACTTCACGAGCTAGGATACGAATCGATTCTTCTTCATAACTCAAGTCAGATTGAATTTCAACTTCTAAGGGATTAATCACATGTGACGGATCGGATCTATAACGTCGAAGCATCGAAACATGAAAGACGTCGTGAATCTTTTCAAGTTCAGGGGGCAAAATCAATCTATACGCAACCGGACCAACTCGTTCTGAGATTTCGTACGGCCCAATGAATCTCGGGCTCAACTTGCCCTTACGGCCAAATCTGAGTATCTTTTTCCAAGGCGAAACTTTAAGAAACACTTTATCTCCCACCTGATATTCAATGTCTTTTCGTTTCAAATCCGCATACGATTTCTGACGATCTATGGCTGCCTTCAGACTTTCACGGATTACCTTTACTTTCTGTTCAGCATCTTTAATCAAATCAACTCCGAAAATTTTACTTTCACCGAGCTTGGTCCAAAACAATGGTGTACGGCATTTACGACTGTACAAAGCCTCGTAAGGTGCCATCTTAATACTTGATTGAAAACTGTTGTTGTAAGCGAATTCAATCAAAGGTAAATACCGTTCCCATGAACCGCTGAACTCGAGGATGCAACATCTCAACATATCCTCAAGTATCTGAATTATTCGCTCGGATTGACCATCGGTTTGGGGGTGAAAAGCAGTGCTAAAGTGCAGCTTGGTACCCAAAGCTTCTTGCAATTTCTTCCAAAATTGCGAGGTGAATCTCGGATCTCTATCCGATACAACAGAAATCGGTACCCCGTGTAATCTCACAATCTGAGAAACATACAATTCAGCTAGTTTATCCAATGAAAATTCCGTACGTACGGGGATAAAGTGAGCCGACTTAGTCAGTCTATCCACAACAACCCAAATCGCATCTTTCTTACTTGCCGATACTGGCAACCCAGATACGAAATCCATCGTGACTCGATCCCATTTCCATTCAGGTACCATGATCGGCAGAAGTAATCTTGAAGGCACTTGATGTTCTTCTTTCACTTGTTGACATATTAAACATCTCGAAACAAAGTCGGAGATGTCTCGTTTCATACCATGCCACCAAAACCGACGTTTCAAATCGTTGTACATTTTCGTACTCCCCGGGTGAATTGACATTCGGCTACAATGGGCTTCGTTCAGAATCATCGGAATGAGTTCCGAATTCCTTGGAACACACAAACGACTTCTGAACCTCAAACAATCATCATCATCAATTTGAAACTCCGATTCCTTGTTCGGAACACACTCAGCCCGTTTTGCAACCAATTCATCATCGACTTTCTGAGCTTCACGAATTTGATGAATCAATAATGGTTTGGCTTTTAATTCAGCTACTAACACATTGTCGGGTAGAACAGACAAGTGTACATTCATCGCTCGTAAAGCAAACAGTGATTTCCGGCTTAAGGCGTCCGCAACCACATTAGCCTTTCCCGGGTGGTAATCAATGACAAGCTCATAATCTTTTAACAACTCAAGCCAACGCCTTTGTCGCAGATTCAAGTCTCGCTGGGTCATCAAATATTTGAGACTTTTGTGATCCGAAAATACATGGCACTTCTCACCAAACAAATAATGTCGCCATATTTTCAAAGCAAATACGATGGCAGCTAGTTCGAGATCATGGGTCGGATAATTTCTCTCGTGTGGCTTCAATTGTCTCGACGCATAGGCCACAACTCGACCTTCTTACATCAATACGCAACCCAACCCAAGTAGGGATGCGTCACTATAAATGACAAATTCTTTGCCTGATTCGGGTTGCACTAAAATTGGAGCTTCAGTCAAATAAGTTTTCAGTTGATCGAAACTTTTCTGACATTTCTCCGTCCATTCGAACTTAACATCCTTTTGAAGTAGCTTCGTCATTGGTGTGGCTATCATCGAGAAACCTTTTACAAATCATCGGTAATAACCGGCGAGCCCCAGGAAGCTCCAAACTTCGGTAATATTTCTTGGAGGCTTCCAGTTAAGTATGGCAAAAATTTTGCTCGGGTCAACTCGAATACCCGATGCGGATACCACATGATCCAAGAAGCTAACCTCTCTTAACCAGAACTCACACTTACTGAACTTAGCATATAACTGCTTATCCCGTAAAATTTGCAACACTAATCTCAGGTGCTCAGCATGTTCGGTCTCATCTCCTGAATAAACCAAGATGTCATCAATGAACACAACTACGAACCGGTCCAAATACTGTCTGAAGATCCGATTCATCAAATCCATAAATACCGCAGGGGCATTAGTGAGCCCGAACGGCATCACTAAGAACTCGTAGTGACCGTACCTCGTTTTGAAAGTAGTTTTGGGTACGTCCGAATCTCGAATCCACAACTGATAATAACCCGATCTCAAATCTATCTTTGAAAACACTGAGGCTCCCTTTAGTTGATCAAACAAATCATCAATACGCGGTAATGGATATTTATTCTTTATCGTCACTTTATTCAGTTGACAATAGTCAATGCACAACCTCATGGTTCCGTCCTTCTTTTTCACGAACAATACTGGTGCACCCCAAGGTGAGAAACTTGGTCGAGCGAAACCTCTATCCGTCAACTCTTGCAACTGAGCTTTCAATTCTTTTAACTCGGTTGGTGCCATACGATACGGAGCTATCGAAATTGGCGTAGTTCCAGGTACAAGCTCAATACCAAACTCTACCTCCCGAACAGGTGGTAAACCCGGTAATTCTTCAAGAAAAACATCCGGGTATTCACAAACCACCGGCACAGATTCGGGTTTCTTTTCTAATTCTTTGTCATGAAGTACATACGCAAGGTATGCTTCGCACCCTTTTCTTACATATTTCTGGGCCAACATTGCTGATATTACAGCTGGCAACCCCCTTAAGTCCGTAGACTCAACTCGGATTATCTCGTTATTTGCGCACCTCAAATCAATAGTCTTGCTTTTGCAATTCACAACCGCATCATGCGCGGTCAACCAATCCAAACCAAGAATAACATCAAATTCATCAAACGGCAAAAGCATCAAGTCCACCAGAAAATAGGAATCTCGAATTACTAGGGGGCATTTCTTACACACTTTGTCGACAAGCACGTAACGACCCAAGGGATTTGACACCCGAATTACGAACTCAGTAGACTCAATAGGTAAAGTCTTACTGGATGCTAAGGTTTCGCATATATAAGAATGAGTAGAACCAGGGTCAATCAAAGGAATCACATTAGTATCAAAGAGAGTAAAAGTACCGGTAATAACATCTGGCGAGGAAGCATCCTCGCGGGCACGTATAGCATAAGCTCTAGCAGGCGCACGAGCCTCAGATCTGGTTGTAGCATCTCTAGATCCTCTCTGACCGCCACTAGCATTGCCCGTGTTTCTAGACGGTCTACCCCGAGCAGTAGTAGCACCTGGTTTCCCACTCTGTCTTACATTTTGTTCAGGCAACCTCGGGCAATCCTTGATAAAGTGGTCAGCTGATCCACACTTATAGTAGGAGCGGTCATGGAACCTACAGCTCCCCGAATGCCATTTACCACAATGCTGACACTCCGTTCTGTCTCGACGTTCATTCCCAACACTGGCGACCGAATTGCCTCTTGTACCCACAGGGGGTCGATCACGATCTCGTCTAAAAAGGCCCGAAGTGCCTCTAGACCGGCCCACATCATCTCGAAATTTCTTCGATGCCTGTTGAAGAGACTTTCCCGAGGATCTTTTACGAAACTCTCCAGTTCCCACATCAACTTTTTGTTTTTCTTTTCTAAGCTCTTCGGCTTTAAAAGCTCGCTCGACAAGTACTACGAACTCTCGTATTTCAAGAATGCCAACGAACATTTTTATATCTTCATTCAGCCCATCCTCGAAGCGTTTACACATGATAGCCTCGGACAAAACACATTCCCGAGCGTATCTACTAAGTCTAACAAATATTCGCTCGTAATTAGTAACTGACATAGAACCTTGCTTAAGCTCAAGAAATTCCTTCCGTTTTTGATCAACAAATCTCTGACTGATATACTTTTTCCGAAACTCAGTTTGGAAAAACTCCCAAGTTACTTGCTCTCGGGCACAACAGAAGTCAGAGTACTCCACCAACAGTAGGCAGAATCGCGTAGCAAGGAGATAGTACACTTTAGGCATTCATCGGGTGTACAAGATAGCTCATCGAGTACCCGGATAGTGTTGTCCAACCAAAATTCAGCTTGCTCGGCATCGTCGCTATCCGTAGCTTTAAATTCAGTAGCCCCATGTTTTCAGATTCTGTCAACTGGGGGCTTATTTGACCTTATTTGGTCAGTTACCGGAGGTATTGTAGGTGCGGGGGTGGTATTTGTCGGGAATGGAGGTTGTGGAATAGCCGTATTAGTTCGAATGTATTGGTTGAACCAATCATTCATCACACTATAGAAAGCTTGTCTAGCTTCATCATTCGGGTTACTAGCATTAGGTTGAGATTCCACCGGCGCTGTCCCTTGTGCGGGAGCAGGCGCTACACTCTCAAGATCATCAGCTACCGCTCGGTCAGGATCGGGATCCATTACTATAAATAAACACATTTGCAAATGTCAGAAATCACCACACTATCAAATAATCACATAAAATGGCATGTATAGCTAGACCCAACGCATTACGGTAGTCCTAGAATCGACTAAACCGTAGCTCTGATACCAATAAAATTGTAACACCCCGTACCCGAGTCCGTCGCTGGAGTCGGACACGAGGGGTTTGCAGACTTAAATCACTTCTTTGCACAATCCATTTTAAAATTTTCCAGGCAAGCTGGCTAACTGCGTCACTGTCACCTTAAAAATCATATCTTGAGTTTCACAACTCGAAAATCAGTTTCGTGATTTTTCCCTGAAACTAGACTCATATATGCATCTAAAAATTTTTTTCTAGAATTTTTGGTCAGGCAAATTAGTACAGTTTATTAGTCAAAGTCTCCCCTGTTACAGGGATCGACTACACTGACCTTTTCACATTACAACTTGGATAGATCCCTGTACAGGGCTTCAATACTGATGCCGTTTATTTCTATAGAAACTAGACTCAAAAAGGAATCTATTCATATATGGAATGACTTCTAATTATCTCTGGTTAATTTATAATGAATTTCCAAAGTCGGAACAGGGAATCCAGAAACAGTTCTGGCCCTGTCTCACGAAAACTTTATCATCTCATAATATACTATTCATATGAATGTTTCGTTACTTTCCTATGAAAATAGATTCATCAAGGTTCATTTGCATAATTTATTCACTATTTAATTCTATTCCTACTATTTTTAGTGATTTTCGAAATCTACATCACTGCTGCTGTCAGCATCTGCCTTTAAGGTAGACTTTACCTATTTTTAGTGATTTTCACATATTTTAGGCAATAATTATCACATTCAAATAATTTGGTGACTCGGTCTAGCGGTCCCGAGACTGCTTTCCGACTAGGGTCACTTTAGGGCTGTCACATTAGGCACTCAAGGAAATCAATTTGGGGGGAAAGAATTCGGCTCCGGGGTTGGTATACTCATTCCCTTTTTCAGTTTCTACCAAATGGTTCTCTTTGGCTTCTTTGCACTTCCTTGTTGAGGCCGAATATTGCTTGACCATTGGGGTATTTTTCTACGCTTTACGATTTTGTGCTCTCTTTTCGACCATTTTCCTCTTATTAACTGATTTCTTTTCCTTTTCTTTCTAAATCGATCTCCCTCTCTTGATCGATTGCTTCTAACTCCTTTTCCCTCTCAACACTCTAGGTTTTGACAAGTTACTCTCTGGGTTTCCTTGTTCTTTTTGTGATCTTATTGATCAATTATTCCACCTTCTTCCCTCCACAGTTGGTTGTTATCCTTAGGCCGATTACCTTGTCTCCTCTCCCCTTCATTTCTTTTCTCTGCTCTCTCTTAATTCCTTCCTTTTTCACTTGGTGCATTGGCTGAATATTGATTGGTAAGTCCCTATTTTGCTTCTCCACTTTCGACTTTTCTCCTCTTTTTCTCTTATTATCGATTCTCATCTTCTCTCTCACATTTTATGGTGCTCTTTCGATTTTTAGAACTTCCTGATGAGTAAAAGAGTTTACAAGTTTTCAGAAGCGTTCAAAACCTTTCTTCGCCACTCGATTAAAGGTAGCTTGACCCTTATTTTTCACATGTTGAACTTTGGTGCATGACTTGTGTTATAGGGTGTTGGCCTATTGCCTTATTTTTCCCTATCTCTAGTTTTGTGTTTACAATAAGCCTATATATATGTTGATTCAAGCCATGTGTTTATCCAATCATCATTAATGGACTTCGCTGGTAATGTAGCTTTTCGACAAGGAGGGTGTAATCAACCTTCGTCAACGATTTAAGCGGGCTAAACCACACTCTTTCAATCAAGGCAAGTATCAAATATTATTTTGGGTTAAGTGTGTAAAAGAGGGTGATTAACCCTATTGTCAAGCGGCTAATGGAAAGCCTTGTATGAATTTAGGTTTTGGTGCTCGTGGACTTTTAGCACTTTTCGTATACAAAGTGTGTAAAACACTACCCCTCTTCGTAAATCGCAAAAGCCGAAAATGTGACCATTGACGCTATACGGGCGTGCGCTCGCTTGTGTGGTAACTCGAACACATACACGTGGGCATTTGATCGTAAAGTCCACCATGAGCGATTTCATGGGCTTAAGCCGTTTTAGGCCACGTTGGGCCGAATAGGTCGTGTGGGCCCCACGGACTTGTGGGCCCCACACGGGTAAACCACATAGACGTGTGGAGAATATTGGGCCAGGCAGTGTAGTCCACATGGCCAAGGCCATTTTTGGGCTTTGTGGGCCAAACAGGTGTGTGGGCCCACATGGGCTCGTATTATGGGCTTCAGGCCTATTTACACTGTTTAACTGTTAAAGTTGCACGGGTCGCCTGAGATGACTATGGACCTACTGTTGGGTTGGTAAGTTTACCTAGACCCCAAAGTGATAAATGAATGTTATGCCCCCATGAGGTAAAATGACTATTTTGCCCTTATGAGATGTATGACTGTAATCGAGCATGCCATTTTATATATTTTGCATACATGTGTGATATTATGATACGATGCATGACATATTGCATGGGGATGGGTTATATTGATTGGAGGAAGTGTACTGTACTGGCAGCTCTGCTGCAAACACTGTTTAGTGCTGCAACCGGTGCTAATTTTGGAGAGTAGGGATGGGTGGGTTGATTTTACCCCCACATGGAGTGTAGGGCTGGACAGAGTGGAGTGTAGAGGCTGGTTGGGTAGGATTTCTGATTGCATATCTGTACTGTTACTGTCACTGAAATAGGCTAAGGCCTACACTGATACTGATACTGTAATGGGCTTAGGCCCTAACTGAAACTGAACTGTTACTGAAATGGTCTCAGGCCCAGATTGTATTTGCCTATTGTATGACTTACTGTTTGTTCATTAACGGATTACACACTGAGTTTTCATAAACTCACCCTTTTTTTATCTGTACAGGTAATCCCCAGGTTTAGGTGGGCCGGTGCTGCGAGGGACTCGAAAGTGGCCACACAACCGCACATGCTTCCATATTTGCCTTTTTATTTACAAGGAATTTAATTTGGGTATTTGTTTTTATAATAAGGCCTCTTTAAATTTTTAAATTTTAATTTGGGATTTTTTTTATTTTGATTCATATCTGATAGTAATAGGACTCAAATTTTCAAAAGATAAATGCTTTTCAAAACACCACGCTTATGCTACATATTTCAAAAGCTTCCACAACAAATATTATTTTAAAGTGTAATAACAATCTAATATGATTAACACTTTACTAAAATAATTTGAGTTTTAACAATGAACGAGATATCCTAAATTTTTGTTAAGATCACAAAATGTTTTAATATAGAACAGGTTTATCAATGAAATTATATTTTACTAAAATAAGTTGTGACAGCCCTAATTCGACCCTAGTCGGAATATGGTTTCGGGACCACAAAATCGAGTGATAAAATTTATTTAAAATTTAGTTGCATATCCTCTATGTGTATTAGTGCATGTGTGAAAATTTGATGTTTTAATTTAGACTTATGAATGTGAATTTTTCTTGAAAGGTCTTAGTTGAGAAACTTAGAAAATATGATAGGCAAATTGTAAGGACCAAATAACTACAAAGTGTGAAAGCTTGGGTTTGCATGTCAAAATACCCAAAAATTCAATAAGTGGCCGGCCAAGTGGTGATGACCCTCCACTAAATTCAACTAATTATAATATTTGGTTAGAAAATGATTAAAATATTTAAAATAAAATGATTTAATAAGAAAAATAGATGAATAAAGAAGAAATTCAAGGAGAGAGTGTGTTCATCTCCTTCTTCCTCCAAAAACCGAAACCAAAGAGAAGAAAAAGGAAAATTCTCATTAAGGCAATTCGGCTCTACTTCTTGCTAGTAGGAGGTAAGTTTTGAAGTGTTAGTTAAATCTTCTTATATGTTTAAGTTAATTTTTGAATGTATTTTGACAATATTAAGAAAAATTCAAACTTTTATGATGGTTGGGCACTAAACTGTGTATCAAAGTACTAGAATTAGTAGTTGTTTACATGTATTATTGAATAAATAGACGATAGAATGGGGTTTAAATGGAAGGTTCATTTGATTTATTTTTGTCTTTGTATGAAAAGTGGTTCATTGTTAAGGCCGAATAAGTCATGCTAGATTAGTTGAAAAAAATGTTCATGTTATGAGGTAATTGGAATAATTGACCGAAACATGGAAGGAAGGGTGAGATTTATAAATTATGTTTTAGGGTGAAAGGTATAATGAAAGTTGTATTAAGTTTAATGTGCATACTTTAGTCTAAGTGTTGAGGAGTATTCGGCTAAGATAGTTGAAATGTGAGTGTTGCCGATTTTTAAATTTAGATTATGGGAGTGGCTATAATGGGCATTAAGATGTTGAACTTAAGAAATTAGAAGTATATGAACTAGATAGTATTTAAAAGATAGTACGAATAAATGGGGAGCTTTTGCTAGTTTAGAAGTATACGGTCAAAATGTTTATGAAGTGAAAATATGTGTTGAATGACAAAATGATGACCAAATGTTATTTTGATAATGATAATACATTCGGCTTTGAGATATAATATAAACATTAGTTGAAATTTTGATATTTGGAACAAGGAGGGTTGTAAGAAGAAATGGAATCATTAAATTTACATATTTATGAATATCTTGCAAGGTAAATTAAACTATTAACTTATTTATTCTAGCTCAAGAATCCAAAGGAGGGGAACCAAGCAAAGGCAAAGTAAAGAATATTGAGTAGTCGATTGGGAATCATTCCATCCGACATAAAGTAAGTCCTTAAGCATTTTTGTAAGGTTGATTAGCTTGTATATAAATAATATTAGTGAATCATAAAAGAATTCCTTTTGTTAGGTATTCTTTTGGAGTGATTTTCCTATTTATTAATGTAACCATATGTGCTATTTGAGTTAAGTAAATTGCCTTATCATAATGAGTTGACATATGGCACTATGTGTGCAGAATTAAGTGGCACTAGGTGTGCCGATTTGGATGTTGAAGCATGAGAGAAAATCCAATGCACTATGTGTGCGGTTTACTATGGCACTATGTGTGCGAGTGTAATTAGCACTATGTGTGCAAATACAGTTGATAATATAAAAGGTACATGAAAGAACTAAGTGATAGAACTATTAACTAAAATATCGAATTTGAGACTTGTGATGTGTATGTATAAATTTACCTAGTGCATCATTGTTCCATGCTGTGAGGAAATGAATATGAATCAATTAGGTTGTTTTGGTATTTGGTATGATTGTAGGACTTGGCATGAGATGTTTAAATTTTTGTGAAACAGGGCCACAGCGATTTTTGGATCCCCAGTTCTGACTTTGGAAATTCACCATAAATTTTACAAAGATAATTAGAAGTCATTCTTTATATGTACAGATTCATTATTGAGTCTAGTTTTATTAGAGCCAAACAGAATAGGCATTGAAGCCCTGTACAGGGAGATATCTAATTCGTAATGCACAGAGGCCAGAGTAGTCGAACCCTAAAACAGGGGAGACTTTAACTAATAAACTGTACTAATTGGCATGACCAAAAATTTTACAAAAATTTTACTAGATAGATATATGAGTCTAGTTTCAGGAAAAATTTACAGAATTGGATTTCGAGTTTCGAAACTCAAGATATGATTTTTAAAGCGACTGCGATGCAGTTAGCCAGCTTGTCTAGAAAATTTTAAAACGAATTGTATGAGCCGTTTAAGTAATGAATTAAGCCCGTTAACACCTCGTGTTCGACCCCGGCCACGGTCTTGGGTGCGGGGTGTTACATTTCATTGGTATCAGAGTGATGGTTTAGTCGGTTCTAGGACTACCATAGCGCGTATGAGTCTAGCTATACATGCCTTAATGTTAGTATTTGATAGTGTGATGACTTCTGACGGTCGAAATTATTGTTTTGATTAGTAAATGGAACCCAATCTAGAGAGAACCTTACTGGATGACGTTGAAAGTGTAACGGCTGCTCCTATGCAAGGGACACCGCTGTTGAACCTCAATCATCCGCGAATTATCAAGATGATGGGGCAAAACAAGCCTTCTTTACCATGATGAATGAGTGGGTCGCACAATATGCCCGAACTAACCCGGCTGCTCAACAATTTCTGAATTTAAATAATTCGCCTCAGGTGCCTATAATACCACTAGATACTGATCCTATAAGGCCGAGTAAACCTCCTGTGGATTCGATTAGGAAGCGCGGGGCCGAGGAATTCCGAGCCATAGCTACTGATGATGCTGAAAGGGCCGAGTTTTGGCTTGATAACACCATCTGGGTTTTTGATGAGCTGTCTTGCACACCTGATGAGTGTTTAAAGTATGCCATATCTTTGTTACGAGACTCAACCTACTATTGGTGGAGAACCTTGATTACTATAGTCCCGAAGGAACGAGTTACTTGGGATTTCTTCCAGACGGAATTTCAAAAAAAGTATATTAGTCAACGGTTCATCGATCAAAAGCGTAAAGAATTTTTGAAGCTTAAGCAAGGCCGTATGACAGTATCTGAATACGAATATGAGTTTGTAAGACTCAGTCGATATGCTCGGGAGTGTGTAGGTGATGAAATTGCTATGTGTAAAAGATTTGAAGAAGGATTGAATGAATATTTAAAGCTACTAGTGGGTATTTTAGAGATAAAAGAATTTGTAACAATAGTTGAACAAGCTTGCAAGGTAGAAGAACTTGGAAAGGAGAAAAAGAAGGCTGAATTTGAAGCTAGAGACTTTCATAAAAGATTGGCGGGTAAAACTTCATTCTCGGCTGTAAAGAAGTTCAGGGAAGATACTAATAAATTGAAGACGACTGCAGGAATTTCTATTAGAGAGTGGCCATCAACGGACTCTCGAACTATTTCGGTTGCTAGTGTGGGTAACAATCGCCAAGAAAAACCTGAATGTCCACAATGTGGAAGACGACACGTAGGTGAATGTTGGGGTAAGTCTACCAACAGGGCCTGTTACAGATGCGGTTCGAAGGATCACTTCATTAGAGATTGCACGGAACTTGATGAGAAAAATAAGATGCAAGGTGCAAGACCTAGTGGAACAACGACTAGAGGTAGAACACCGAGAATATCAGGAGGTAGGGGTGGTAGTCAGAGAGGGACTTCTGATACGGCTGTTCGATCTGAGACTCGTGCTCCTGCTAGAGCTTATGCCATCCGCGCACGAGAGGAGGCATCCTCCCCTTATGTTATCACTAGTACTTTCACTCTCTTTGATACTGATGTGATTGCATTGATTGACCCTGGCTCTACTCATTCATATGTATGTGAGACTTTAGCATCCAGTAAGACTCTACCTGTTGAGTCTACTGAGTTCGTAATTCGATTGTCAAATCCCTTGGGTCGATATGTACTTGTTGACAAAGTGTGTAAGAAATGTCCTCTGATAATCCGAGATTCCTGTTTTCAGGCCGATTTGATGCTTTTACCGTTTGATGAATTTGATGTTATTCTCGGTATGGATTGGTTGACCGTGCATGATGCAGTGGTGAATTGCAAAAGAAAGACCATTGATTTGAGGTGTGCAAATAATGAGATAGTCCGAGTTGAGTCTACTGACTTGAACGGAGTGCCAGAAATAATATCCTCGATGATCGCTCAGAGATATATGAGAAAGGGGAGTGAAGCATATCTTGCGTATGTACTTGATCGCAAAGAGTTGGAAAAGAAACTTGAAACGGTACCAGTGGTTCGTGAGTATCCAGATGTTTTTCCTGAGGAGTTACCGGGGTTACCACCCGTTCGAGAAGTAGAATTTGGCATCGAACTTGTACCTGGGACTACACCAATTTCGATAGCGCCATACCGTATGGCACTACCGAATTAAAAGAATTGAAAGCTCAGTTGCAAGAGTTGACAGATAGAGGTTTCGCTCGACCGAGTTTTTCACCATGGGGTGCACCAGTATTGTTTGTGAAAAAGAAGGATGGAACCATGAGGTTTTGCATCGACTATCGTCAGTTGAATAAAGTGACAATAAAGAATAAATATCCGTTACCGCGTATTGATGATTTGTTTGATCAATTGAAGGGAGCCTTAGTGTTTTCAAAGATAGCTTTGAGATCGGGCTATTATCAGTTGTGAGTTCGAGACTCAGATATACCTAAAACTACTTTCAGGACGAGATACGGTCACTACGAGTTTTTAGTGATGCCGTTTGGGCTCACTAATGCCCCTGCGGTATTTATGGATTTGATGAACCGAATTTTCAGGCAGTATTTGGACCGGTTTGTAGTTGTGTTTATAGATGACATCTTGATTTATTCACATGATGAAACTGAGCACGCTGAGCACCTGAGATTAGTGTTACAGATTTTACGGGATAAGCAGTTGTATGCTAAGTTCAGTAAATGTGAGTTCTGGTTGAGAGAAGTTAGCTTTTTAGGACATGTAGTATCTGCATCGGGAATTTGAGTTGATCCGAGCAAAATATCAGCCATACTTAATTGGAAACCCCCGAGAAATGTTACTAAAGTTCGAAGCTTTTTGGGGCTTGCTGGTTACTACAGACGGTTTGTACAGGGTTTCTCGATGATAGCCACACCAATAATGAGACTACTTCAGAAAGATCTTAGGTTTGAATGGTCAGAAAAATGTCAGAAAAGTTTCGATCAGTTGAAAACTTATTTGACTGAAGCTCCAGTGCTTGTGCAGCCTGAATCCGGTAAAGAGTTTGTCATTTACAGTGATGCATCTTTGTTTGGGCTGGGTTGCTTGTTGATGCAAGAAGGTCGAGTAGTAGCTTACGCGTCCAGACAATTGAAACCACATGAGAAAAACTATCCAACCCATGATCTTGAATTAGCTGCCATTGTTTTCGCTTTGAAAATTTGGCGACACTACTTGTTTGGAGAGAGGTTTCATATATATTCGGATCATAAAAGAATCAAATACTTGATGACTCAAAGAGATTTGAATCTGCGGCAAAGACGTTGGCTTGAGTTGTTGAAAGATTATGAGCTTGTCATCGACTATCACCCGGGAAAGGCTAACGTGGTTGCCGATGCCTTAAGTCGTAAATCACTGTTTGTTTTGCGAGCAATGAATGTACACCTGTCCATTTCACCCGATAATGTGTTGGTAGCAGAATTAAAGGGCAAACCATTATTGATTCATCAAATACGTGAATCCCAGAAAGTTGACGATGAATTGGTTGCTAAACGAGTTGAATGTGCTTCAAATGTGGAATCAGAGTTTAAAATTGATGATGACGATTGTTTAAGGTTCAGAAGTCGTCTGTGTGTCCCAAGAAATTCAGAACTTATTTCTTTGATTTTAAGCGAGGCTCATAGTAGCCGCATGTCAATCCACCCGGGTAGTACGAAAATGTACAACGATCTGAAACGTCAGTTTTGGTGGCCTGGTATGAAACGAGACATTTCTGACTTTGTTTCGAAGTGTTTGATATGTCAACAAGTGAAAGCGGAACATCAAGTGCCTTCAGGGTTACTTCAGCCAATCATGATACCCGAATGGAAATGGGATCGAGTCACGATGGATTTTGTATCTGGGTTTCCATTGTCGTCAAGCAAGAAAGATGCGATCTGGGTTGTTGTTGATAGACTGACAAAATCGGCTCATTTTATTCCTGTACGTACGGATTATTCCCTTGACAAGCTAGCTGAAATGTATGTTTCTCAGATTGTAAGGTTACATGGAGTACCTATTTCTATTGTGTCGGATAGAGATCCGAGATTCACATCGTGATTTTGGTTGAAATTGCAAGAAGCATTGGGTACCAGGTTGCATTTTAGCACCGCTTTTCATCCCCAGACCGATGGTCAATCCGAACGGGTAATTCAGATACTCGAGGATATGTTGAGATGTTGCATCCTTGAGTTTAGTGGTTCATGGGAACGGTATTTACCTATGATTGAATTCGCTTACAACAATAGTTTTCAATCAAGCATTAAGATGGCACCTTACGAGGCTTTGTACAGTCGTAAATGCCGTACACCGTTGTTTTGGACCGAACTTAGTGAAAGTAAAATCTTCGGGGTTGATTTGATTAGGGATGCTGAGCAGAAAGTTCAAGTGATTCGTGAAAGTTTGAAAGCCGCTTCGGATCGTCAGAAGTCGTATGCGGATTTAAAAAGAAAGGACATTGAATATCAAGTTGGAGACAAAGTGTTTCCTAAAGTCTCACCTTGGAAAAAGGTGCTGAGATTTGGCCGTAAGGGCAAATTGAGTCCGAGGATCATCGGGCCGTATGAAATATCTGAAAGAATTGGGCCAGTTGCATACTGATTGATTTTACCCCCGGAACTTGAAAAGATTCACAACGTTTTTCAAGTCTCGATGCTTCGACGTTATAGATCTGATCCATCGCATATAATTAATTTATCTGAGGTGGAGATTCAATCTGATTTGAGTTATGAAGAAGAACCAGTTTGTATTTTGGCCCGTGCGGTAAAAGAACTACGAAATAAGAAAATCTCATTAGTGAAAATACTGTGGCGTAAACGTGGGGTCGAAGAAGCTACTTGGGAGCTTGAGGATTCTGTGAAAGAACGTTATCCAAATTTATTCGCTGGTAAGATTTTCGGGGATGAAAATTTTTAAGTGAGGGAGAGTTGTGACAGCCCTAATTCGACCCTAGTCGGAATATGGTTTCGGGACCACAAAATCGAGTCATAAAATTTATTTAAAATTTAGTTGCATATCCTCTATGTGTATTAGTGCATGTGTGAAAATTTGATGTTTTAATTTAGACTTATGAATGTGAATTTTTCTTGAAAGGTCTTAGTTGAGAAACTTAGAAAATATGATAGGCAAATTGTAAGGACCAAATAACTACAAAGTGTGAAAGCTTGGGTTTGCATGTCAAAATACCCGAAAACTTAATAAGTGGCCGGCCAAGTGGTGATGACCCTCCACTAAATTCAATTAATTATAATATTTGGTTAGAAAATGATTAAAATATTTAAAATAAAATAATTTAATAAGAAAAATAGATGAATAAAGAAGAAATTCAAGGAGAGAGAGTGTGTTCATCCCCTTCTTCCTCCAAAAACCGAAACCAAAGAGAAGAAAAAGGAAAATTCTCATTAAGGCAATTCGGCACTACTTCTTGCTAGTAGGAGGTAAGTTTTGAAGTGTTAGTTAAATCTTCTTATATGTTTAAGTTAATTTGTGAATGTATTTTGACAATATTAAGAAAAATTCAAACTTTTATGATGGTTGGGCACTAAACCGTGTATCAAAGTACTAGAATTAGTAGTTGTTTACATGTATTATTGAATAAATAGACGATAGAATGGGGTTTAAATGGAGGGTTCATTTGATTTATTTTTGTCTCTGTATGAAAAGTGGTTCATTGTTAAGGCCGAATAAGTCATGCTAGATTAGTTGAAAAAAATGTTCATGTTATGAGGTAATTGGAATAATTGACCGAAACATGGAAGGAAGGGTGAGATTTATAAATTATGTTTTAGGGTGAAAGGTATAATGAAAGTTGTATTAAGTTTAATGTGCATACTTTAGTCTAAGTGTTGAGGAGTATTCGGCTAAGATAGTTGAAATGTGAGTGTTGCCGATTTTTAAATTTAGATTATGGGAGTGGCTATAATGGGCATTAAGATGTTGAACTTAAGAAATTAGAAGTATATGAACTTGATAGTATTTAAAAGATAGTACGAAAAAATGGGGAGCTTTTGCTAGTTTAGAAGTATACAGTCAAAATGTTTATGAAGTGAAAATATGTGTTGAATGACAAAATGATGACCAAATGTTATTTTGATAATGATAATACATTCGGCTTTGAGATATAATATAAACATTAGTTGAAATTTTGATATTTGGAACAAGGAGGGTTGTAAGAAGAAGTGGAATCATTAAATTACATATTTATGAATATCTTGCAAGGTAAATTAAACTATTAACTTATTTATTCTAGCTCAAGAATCCAAAGGAGGGGAACCAAGCAAAGGCAAAGTAAAGAATATTGAGTAGTCGATTGGGAATCATTCCATCCTACATAAAGTAAGTCCTTAAGCATTTTTGTAAGGTTGATTAGCTTGTATATAAATAATATTAGTGAATCATAAAAGAATTCCTTTTGTTAGGTATTCTTTTGGAGTGATTTTCCTATTTATTAATGTAACCATATGTGCTATTTGAGTTAAGTAAATTGCCTTATCATAATGAGTTGACATATGGCACTATGTGTGCAGAATTAAGTGGCACTAGGTGTGCCGATTTGGATGTTGAAGCATGAGAGAAAATCCAATGCACTATGTGTGCGGTTTACTATGGCACTATGTGTGCGAGTGTAATTAGCACTATGTGTGCAAATACAGTTGATAATATAAAAGGTACATGAAAGAACTAAGTGATAGAACTATTAACTAAAATATCGAATTTGAGACTTGTGATGTGTATGTATAAATTTACCTAGTGCATCATTGTTCCATGCTGTGAGGAAATGAATCTGAATCAATTGGGTTGTTTTGGTATTTGGTATGATTGTAGGACTTGGCATGAGATGTTTAAATTTTTGTGAAACAGGGCTAGAGCGATTTCTGGATCCCCTGTTCTGATTTTGGAAATTCACCATAAATTTTACAAAGATAATTAGAAGTCATGCTTTATATGTACAGATTCATTATTGAGTCTAGTTTTATTAGAGACAAACGGCATAAGCATTGAAGCCCTGTACAGGGAGATATCTAATTCGTAATGCACAGAGGTCAGAGTAGTCGAACCCTGAAACAGGGGAGACTTTAACTAATAAACTGTACTAATTGGCCTGACCAAAAATTTTACAAAAATTTTACTAGATAGATATATGAGTTTAGTTTCAGGAAAAATTTACAGAATTGGATTTCGAGTTTCGGAACTAAAGATATTATTTTTAAAGCGACTGCGATGCAGTTAGCCAGCTTGTCTAGAAAATTTTAAAACTAATTGTATGAGCCGTTTAAGTAATGAATTAAGCCC
This sequence comes from Gossypium hirsutum, assembly GCF_007990345.1. NCBI lineage: Eukaryota > Viridiplantae > Streptophyta > Magnoliopsida > Malvales > Malvaceae > Gossypium > Gossypium hirsutum. The sequence goes on along the minus strand of NC_053433.1, from coordinate 55,410,540 downwards.
GTTAACACCTCGTGTTCGACTCCGGCAATCGTCTCGGGTACGGGGTGTTACACTATCAGTGGTGGCTTACAGTTAAAGAGGGTACTCAGCCCGACCGATTGACTTGGGAATTTTTCAAGACTGCATTCCAAGGAAAATATGTGGGTGCCAGTGGATACCCGTAGGGGACAGTTTCTAAATTTGACTCCAGGGGATAAACTAGTGGCTGAATATGAGGTTTAATTTTTGCGTCTTAGCCGTTATGCGCGAGGCATGGTGGCAACTGCGTATGAGAGGTGTGTTCGATTCGAGGACGGCCTAAGAAATAGTCTACGGGTCTTGTTAGCTCCACAGAGGGAGTGAGATTTTGCTGCATTAGTGGATAAGGCAAAGATCGTTTAGGATATGAAGCGCGCTGAGTGCCAGAACTGTGAAAAGGAAAGAGGTAGGAACAAAAGGGATTCAGAGCCCTTAAGTTTATTTCTGAGGCCTAAGAAAAAGGCCAGAGTTGATGGGCCAGTCAGAGTTGGGGCCCCTGCTGCTGTTACTGGGCCGCAGCCCTGTGCAGAATGTGGAAGACGCCATCAAAGTGAGTGTTGGAAAAGGATTGGGGCATCTTTGATGTGTGGTTCATTTGAGCATCGTATTAGAGATTGTCCATGGAGGCCCGAGCAGATGCAAGCTACAAGTCGGGTTACTGTTCAGCCACCGAGAGGTGTTCAGTAGCCATCGAGAGGTCGTGGTCAGGCTAGAGGTGAAAATGGTATGGGCCTGGTCGTGGAGCACCGGGCAGAGGTACTGGTCATACTGAGGCGAGGTAGCCAGCTCTAGTTTATGCCACACACTGCCGAGAGGACGGGGATGCCCCAGATGTTATTACGGGTACGTTCTTTATCCATAATGTACCTTATACTGCATTGATTGATGTTAGGTTTACGCTTTTTTATATAGCATTCACTGTGTTTGAGACTTTGGGTATAATGGTTGGAACCACTGTGAGTGAGGTTACTTTGTTGAGTCCATTAGGGCAATCAGTGAAGGTAAATAAATTGTTCATAGATGTACCTTTGGAGGTTCAAGGAACCATCTTTTTTGCGAATTTAATGGAACTCCCTTTTGGAGAATTCGACTTAATATTGGGTCTGGACTGACTGGTTAAGCATCAAGTGAATTTGGATTGTGCTACTAAGCGAGTGGTACTAAAAACTGTGGAGGGTGATGAGGTAGTGGTAATTGGGGAGCATCGGAATTATTTGTCAAATGTGATTTCTGCACTAAGGGCTGAGAAGTTGGTTCGTAAGGGTTGTGAGGTGAATCTAGCCTACACCGGTGTTTCTGATTCTGAGGTTTCGTATGTTAAAGATATCAGAACAATTAAGAACGTTCCAGATTTTTTTCCCGATGAACTACATGGGTTACCTCCAAACCGTGAAGTTGAGTTTGGGATTGAGCTCCTGCCGGGTTCAGCTCTAGTGTCCATCGCCCCTTATAAAATGGCACTGAAGGAGCTTTTGGAGTTAAAAGCTTAGATTCAAGAGTTATTGGATTGAGGGTTCATCCACCCTAGTGTGTCTCTATGGGGAGCATCGGTTTTATTTGTGAAAAAGAATGATGGATCCATGCTTATGTGCATCGACTACCGGTAATTGAATAAATTGACTATTAAGAATAAGTACCTCCTACCGACGATTGATGATCTATTCGACCAGTTTGGAGGAGCTTCTATCTTCTCTAACATTGATCTCCGATAGGGGTACCATCAACTGAGAGTCAAAGAGGCTAATGTTTACAAGACAGCGTTTAGGACTCGTTATGGTCATTACGAGTTCCTAGTGATGTCGTTTGGACTGACGAATGCACCAGTGGCTTTTACGGATCTAATGAACTGAGTGTTCCAACCCTATCTGGATCGGTTCATAGTGGTTTTTCTAGATGACATATCGGTGTATTTGAGAACTGAGGATGAACACAATGCACATCTCCGAGTTGTTCCGCAGATTCTAAGGGAGAAATTATTATATTCTAAGTTCAGCAAGTGTGAATTCTAGTTACGAGAGGTAACATTTCTGGGTCATGTGGTATCTGCTGAAGGGATTAGGGTTGATCCTCGAAAAATTGAAGTTGTTCTACATTGGAAGCCACCTAAGATGGCATTTGAGGTTCGTAGTTTTCTGGGACTGGCAGGATATTATAGACGGTTTGTTGAGGAGTTTTCATTGATTACTGCACTCTGACTAAGTTATTGCGTAAGCGTTTAACTGGACTGATGCTCAGCAAGAAAGTTTTAAGAAACTTAAGAAAGTTCTGACTGAGGCCCCTATCTTGATACAGCCAGAGTCTGGGAAAGAGTTTACTGTCTACAGCGATGCATAACACGTTGGTTTGGGATGTGTGTTGATGAAAAAGGGTAAGGTGGTGGCATATGCGTCTCACTAGCTTAAGACTCATGAGGCGAATTATCCGATGCATGACTTGTAGTTGGCCGCCGTGGTATTTGCACTGAAAATTTGGAAACATTACCTGTACGATGAAAAGTGTATCATTTATACGGATCACAGGAGCCTCAAGTACTTCTTCACTCAGAAGGAGCTATGTCTTAGGCAACGTAGATGGATTAAGCTTCTAAATGACTACAACTATTTGATTGAATATTAACTTGGTAAGACCAATGTGGTGGCTGACGCACTGAGCCGTAAGGCTATGACGGATCTGAGAGCGATGTTTGCTCGTCTCAGCTTATTTGATGATGGTAGTCTGTTGGCCAAACTTCAGGTTAAACCGACATGGATTAAGCAAATTAAGGGTAAACAGTTGGTGGATAAGCCACTGGGTCCTCGATTCCGACAGATTGAAAGTGGGGAAACTTCAAATTTTGGACTGAATAGCAAAGGGGTACTATGTTTTCGTGGGAGAGTCTGTATACCGAGGGATACTGATTTGAGGCAGTCTATACTGCGAGAGGTGCATAGTAGTCCTTATACTATGCATCCCGGTGGGAATAAAATGTACCGAGACCTTCGTGAGTTATATTGGTGGCCAGGTCTCAAGCGTGAAGTTACTGACCGTGTGAGTAAATGTCTGACTTGCCAGCAGGTTAAGGCTAAACATCAGTTACCTTCAGGGTTGCTTCAACCAGTTAAAATTCCAATTTGGAAGTGGAAAAGAGTAACTATGGACTTTGTTAGAGGGCTGCCCCTAACGTCTACTAAGAAGGATTCAGTATGGGTCATCATGGATCGATTGACCAAATCTGCCCATTTCATACCAGTTCATACTAATTACTCGTTACAGAAGCTGGCTAAACTATATGTGGCAGATATAATGAGACTGCATGGGGTACCTGTTTCCATAATATCTGATAGGGATCCACGCTCCACATCTCGATTTTGGAAGAAGCTACATCAAGCACTAGGTACAAGGTTGGACTTTAACACTGCGTTCCATCTTCAGACAGATGGTCAGTCTGAGAGGGTGATTCGGATACTGAAGGACATGGTAAGGAGTTGTGTGATAGGTTTTTAAGGCAGTTGGGAGGGCTACTTTTCATTAGCAGAGTTTGTGTATAACAATAGCTACTAGTCTAGCTTACAGATGGCACCTTATGAGGCATTATATGGTCGTAGGAGTCGTACTCCTTCGTGTTGGACTGAGTTAGGCGAGCGACGAATTCTGGGCCCTGAATTAGTTTCTGATATTGGGGATAAAGTTAGATTAATTTGGGATCGACTGAAGGCGGCATCAGATAAATAGAATTGATATGTGAATTTGAAGCGGAAGGAGATTCAGTATTCTGTGGAGGACTTCATTTTTCTCAAGATCTCGCCATGGAAGAAGATACTGAGATTTGGACGGAAGGGCAAGTTGAGCCCAAGGTTTACTGGGCCTTACCGCATACTAAAACGTGTGGGACCGGTAGCCTATCAACTTGAGTTACCTCTAGAGTTAGACCAGATTCACAATGTGTTTCATGTCTCCATGTTGAGGCGTTACCGCTCTGATCCAACACATATAATCTTGACTGAGAGGATTGAGGTTAAACCGAATCAACTATCAAGGAAGAGCCAGTTCATATTCTAGAGCGTGATGCAAAAGTGTTAAGGAAGAAGTCTATACAACTAGTTAAGGTACTTCGGCATAATCACAACTCAGAGGAGGCCACGTGGGAACCCGAGGAGGTGATGCAACAACAATACCCTCATCTATTTTGAACAGGTAAATTTCAAGGCCAAAATTTTCTTTTAAGGGTAGAGTTGTAACGCCCCAAATTATAAGTAATTATTTTTGTATGTTGTGTTGCGTAAATGCATACTTGCTTCAGTGGTTAAGTGTCCTTAGAAGTGTTGGAGAAGTCCTGAGTTCAAGCCTTGGATTGTGAAAAAATTTTATTTTTACTTGAATAAACCCTGTAGCTAGTCAATAGGCTTCTTAAATAAATATGGATAAAACATGACAAAAAAAAGGGTCTATTGGTCTAGGGGTAAGTGGCGTGAGGAGTGTTCCTTGGGGTCTGAGGTTCGAGGCTTGGCGATGAAAAAGGAATGTTTTATTTTACGGTGAGTACATGGGAGTGCCCTAGCTTGACCGAAACTCTAAGGAGTTTGAAGAGATTTCAAATTAGTTGGTGGAGAGATTGGAGGAGAGGTTAAGGAGTGGATCATAGGATTTGGTGGACGGTTGGAGAGAATTTGGCTTTGGGCTTAGAGGGAAAAGAAGTGTTGTGCCAAGTGCGGCTTTGAGCACTCAAGGAAATCAGTTTTGGAGGAAAGAATTTGGCTCTGGGGATGGTATACTCATTCCCTTTTTCGGTTTCTACCAAATGGTTCTTTTTGGCTTATTTGCACTTCCTTGTTGAGGCCAAATATTGCTTGACCATTCGGGTATTTTTCTATGCTTTGTGATTTTGTGCTCTCTTTTCGACCATTTTCCTCTTATTAACTTACTTATTTTCCTTTTCTTTCTCAATTGGTCTCCCTCTCTTGACCGTTTGCTTCTAACTCCTTTTCCCCTCTCAACACTTTCGGTTTTCACAAGTTACTCTCTGGGCTTCCTTGTTATTTTTGCAACCTTCTTGATCGATTATTCCACATTTTCCCCCTCACAGCCGGTTGTTGTCCTTAGGTTGATTACCTTGTCTCCATTCCCCTTCATTTCTTGTCTCTTCTCTCTCTCAATTCCTTCTCTTTTCACTTGGTGCATTGGCCGAATATTAATTGGTAAGTCCCTGTTTTACTTCTCCACTTTCGGCTTTTCTCCTCTTTCTCTTATTGCCGATTCTCATCTTCTCATTCTCATTTATGGTGCTCTTTCGGTTTTTAGAACTTCTCGAGGAGTGAAAGAGTTTAAAAGTGTTCAAAAGCGCTCGAAACCTTTCTCTCGTCACTCGATTAAAGGTAGCTTGACCATTATTTATCACATATTGAACTTTGGTACATGACTTGTGTTATAGGGTGTTGGCCGATTGCCTTATTTTTCCCTATCTTTGGTTTTGTGTTTACAATAAGCCTGCATATGTTGATTCAAGCCATGTGTATATGCAATCATCATTAATGGACTTCATTGGTAATGTAGCTTTTTGACAAGGAGGGTGTAATCAACCTTCGTCAATGGTTTAAGCGGGCTAAACCACACTATTTCAATCAAGGCAAGTATCAAATCTTATTTTGGGTTAAGTGTGTAAAAGAGGATGATTAACCCTATTATCAAGCAGCTAATGGAAAGCCTTGTATGAATGTAGGTTTTGGTGCTCGTGGACTTTTAGCACTTTTCACAAACAAGATGTGTAAAACACTACCCCTATTCATAAATCAACAAAAGCTGAAAAACGTGACCATTGAAGCTACACGAACGTGTACTCACTCATGTGGTCACCCGAATGCATAGACGTGGGCGTTTTATCGTAGAGGACACCATGAGCGATTTTATGGGCTTAGACCATTTTGGGCCACATTGGGCCGAATGGGCAGTGTGGGCCCCACGAACTTGTGGGCCCACATAGACGTGTGGAGAATATTGGGCTAGGCTGTGCAGTCCACACGGCCAAGGCCATTTTTGCGCTTTGTAAGCCACACGAGCATGTGCGCCTACATGGGCCCGTATTTTGGGCCTTGGGCCCATTTACACTATTTGACTGTTAAGGTTGCACGGGTCGTCCGAGATGACTGTGGACCTATTATTGGGTCGGTAAGTGTACCTAGACCCCAAAGTGATAAAAGACTATTATGCCCCCATAAGGTAAAATGACTATTATGCCCTTATGAGATGTATGACTGTAATCGAGCATGCCATTTTATATATTTTGCATACATGCATGATATTATGATATAATGCATGACATATTGCATGGGGATGGGTTATATTGATTGGATAAAGTGTACTATACTAGCAGCTCTGCTGCAAACATTGTTTAGTGCCACAACTAGTGCTAATTTTGGAGTGTAGGGATGGGTGGGTTGATTTTATCCCCACATGGAGTGTAGGGCTGGACGGACTAGAGTGTAGAGGCTGGTTGGGTAGGATTTCTAATTGCATATATGTATGGTTACTATCACTGAAATGGGCTACGGTCTGCACTGACACTGATACTGTAATGGGCTTAGGCCCTAACTAAAACTGAACTGTTACTAAAACGGGCTCGCCCAGACTGTATTTGCCTATTGTATGACTGACCGTTTGTTCATTAAGGGATTACACACTGTATTTGCCTATTTTATGTGTACATGTGCTGTAAATTTTGTAATGGGGCTTTGGTTAGGCTTGAAATACAGAGTAATTTGCACAAGTTTCATTTTCCGGGCCTAGGGACAAAATTGAAATTTATGGAAAAGTTAGGGGTAAAATGGTAATTTTTTTGAGGACGTAAATTGTGTCCATTTAAATATGAAATGTATTAAATTGATGGTTAAATTCATTTATATAGATCCGTACAACACTAATTCAAGGTCAGATCGAGGAAAAGAAAAGGTTTCGATTAGTAGACTTTTTGCGCGAACAAGTGTCGAGGTAAGTTCGTGTAACTTAATCTGGCATGTAATTATGTTAATTGAATGTTGTTTTCGTATGTAATGTGACTTTTATTGATGTACATTACTTGAATGCTATCATGAGAAATTTGATTCATGCTTGAAAATGGTGAATAAGGGTTGAGTCCCGATTGAATGTTGAGTTTCGATAATTATATGCACTTTCTCGAAATTAATAAGGTCCTGCATTTGTTGCTGACGGGATTTAGCCTGAACGGGTAATCCCGATATAATACCTCTCGAACATACGTTATGATTAGTGTTTAGCCTGGACTTGTAACCTAATTGAACACTTTGAGCATACGTTATATAAAGGATATAGTCTGGATTGGTAATCCTGTTGTACGACATGTGGCTTGAGAGTGTGTTCCTTGGTTAAGTACCCTAAGGGGTAACATCGATAAGAATTGATGGATTAATGAATCGTACACCTCGAGTGTACTACTTGAGCATCCATCGGAATTCAATGATTCAACGGACATATAACTCTAGATATGGCACGAAAATCTTGAGATAATATCATAATGTCTTGAAAGAATATTGCTTCATGAACTCATCCATGTTACTTGATTGATATGGATATTTTGGTAATTAACATTTTTTATTGAATGTATGTGATTAGGCAATTTAGTCAAATGGATGGAAACATAACATTGTATGCCTAGATTTTAAATAAACAAGATTAATAAGTTTAGTTTCTGTTATACGAACTTACTAAGCATGTATTGCTTACTCCATTTTATTTTTCCCCTATTTTCTAGTGCTCGAAAGATCCTGAAGGTTGGAAGATCATCGGAGCGTCGTCACACTATCAACTATCATTTTCGGTACATATAGTGAAATCATTTTGGTGTAATGGCATGTATAAGACAACTTGACCATTGGTAGCTAGATAATATTTTTTTTGTAACCTAGCCAACGGAATGGCTAGTAATGGTTCATTTTGATATTTCTAAGTAGGCTATTATGACATATATACATGTGTTAAGTTGAGTGCATGTGATCAAATGTTGTCATTGCCTAAGTTAATTCAAGGTAAGTTTATAAACACTTGTGCTTGCAATGATATGTCATGTTAAATGGTGAATTTTCCTATATTGAATGTTTGGAATGGTTGGTGTTGGTTGTGTGTTTCAAGTGCAGGTCTTGGGTGAAATTTTGCGTACGAAATGAAGCTAGAAATGGCTTTATTTTGTCCACATAGGCAGACACACGAGCGTGTGTCTAGACAGTGTATGACACATGGCCTGGTAACATGGGCATGTGGTTAGGCCGTGTGTCCCCTGCACCTTAAATTTGAGAAAAGAATGCTCAAAAATGGGCACACGGGCAGAGACACGGGCGTGTGTCTCAGCTGTGTGTGCCACACGGGCGTGTGTCTTGGCCGTGTGAAATATGCACCTATTTATGAATTGCATTAATTAACCACACGGCCTAGCACAGGGGCGTATGGCATGGTCGTGTGTCCAAGTCAGAGAGTTGCACGAGGCTGAACACAGCCTCTAACACGGACGTGCCCCAGGGTCACACGAGCGTATCCCTTGGACTACATGGGCGTGTGAGGCCTGCACCTTGGAAAAAAATTTTAAGTTCATGAAAAATTCTTATAAGTCCCGATTAAGTCTCGACTCGATTCTAATGCTTGTATTAGGCCTCGAGGGCCCGATCTAGGGATGTTATGGATGACCTCTGTCAATAAATAGCAATTTTTGTGGTTTAATATAAAAAGGTTCTGAATGTTTTGCTAATGTTTCAAAACCTTGTTTCAGCGATAGGTACGGGTTAGAGGTGTTACATTTAGTGGTATCAGAACTATGATTTAGCCGATTCTCGAATTGGATGTAATGAACACGAGTTTAGCTATACATGTCATTATATAAATTGTGATAGTGTGATGACTCCTGATCATTTTTAATGTGTTTTTCATATAGTAATGTCATCCAACCGAGCTAGAACTGAATTCGAGGAAGCTGAGAGCAATGCTTCAACATCGGTTCAAAGAGTTGCACTTGTGTCTAATAGTGAAAAGCCCGTGTCTGAGGGCCGAAGTGAGGAGGCAAAACAAGCCTTATTTCAAATGATGAATAAATGGTTTGCCCAGTACTTAGAACAAACCCAATTGTACAACGACCTTCCCCACCTGCTCCCCAACCGATTTCTGAAGTACCACTAGGTGCCAAACCTGTTAGAATTGGTAAGCCTCCAATAGATAAAATCTGAAAACACGGGGCGAAAGAATTTAGAGTTACAGCAGATGATGATCCAGAAATGGTTGAGCTTTGGCTAGAGAACACTATCTGGGTTTTTGATGAATTGTCTTGTACACCTGCTGAATGTCTGAAATGTGCAGTATCCTTACTGAAAGATACAGCTTATCATTGGTGGAATACCATAACTTCAGTGGTACCTAGAGAGAATGTCACATGGGAATTTTTCCAAGCTGAATTCAGGAAGAAGTATGTTAGCTGGAGATTTACAGATCAAAAAAATGAAAGAATTTCTCAAGCTTAAACAGGGAAACTTGACCGTATCCAAATATGAACGAGAATTTGTTCGGTTCAGTAAGTATGCTAGAGAATGGGTTTTAACCGAGGTTGAAATGTGTAAATGCTTTGAAGAGGGCTTAAATGAAAACATCAAATTGCTGATTAGAATTCTCTAAATAAGGGAATTTGCAGCGCTAGTCGACCGAGCACACAAAGTTGCGGAATTGAGTAAAGAAAAGAAACAAGCCGAAAGTGAGGCTAGTGTTTCTAAAAAAAGAACTATGTGTAAGTCACAATCATTTGCTTCTAAGAAACTAAAGAAGTATTATGATCATGTGACCACCTCTACGGGATATTCTGGAAGAGAGAGGGGCCCTCAACGTTCTAACCCGAGGTCTTTATCTCCATCTGTGACCAGTATGGGTAGTGTTAGTAATCCCAAACCAAAATGTAAACATTGTAACAAATTCCATCATGGGGAAAGTCGGTCTAGAAGTGGAGCTTGTTTTGGAGGTGGTTTACTCGACCATTTTCTCAGAAATTGTCCAGAAAGAGTTGAACAAGAAATAGAACCAACCCCAAAGTCGAGTAATCCTGTCTCGAGGGGCAAACCGCCCTGCCATCCTGGCAATGTTACTAGTAGTCAAGGTACTACCAAGGATATAACAGTTAGATCTATGGCACGAGCACCTACAAGGACATATGCTATTCGTGCTAGAGATGATGCTTCTGCATCAGACGTCATTATTGGTACATTTTCTCTACTGCATTGATTGATCCTGGTTCCACACATTCATACATATGCACAAACCTAGTGTCTGTTAAAAATTTACCTGTTGAATACACTAAATTTGTGGTTAAAGTTTCAAACCCCCTGGGCTAATGTGTTATGGTGGATAAAGTTTGTAGGAACTATCCGTTGATGGTAAAAGGTTATTGCTTTCCGACTACCTTGATAATGCCTATCTTGCATATATGATGGATATTAAAGTATCTGAGTCAAAGATTCAGTCAGTCCCGGTAGTATGTAAATTTCCTGACGTATTCCTAGAACAATTACCTAGTTTACCACCGGAAAGAGAGGTGTAATTCTCTATAGATCTTGTTCCGGGAACAACACCAATATCAATAGCACCTTATAGAATGGCTTCTACTGAATTGAAAGAACTGAAAGAACAGTTGCAAGAGTTTATTGACAGAGGTTTTGCTCGACCTAGTTTCTCACGTTGGGGTGCCCCGGTTCTATTTTAAAGAAGAAGGATGGATCATTAAGGTTGTGTATTGATTACAGCCAGCTCAACAAACTTACAATAAAGAACAAGTATTCATTGCCTCAAATCAATGGCTTGTTTGACCAGTTAAAGTGTGCTACTGTATTTTCGAAGATTGATCTCCGTTTTGGTTATTATCAACTACGGGTAAAGGAATCAGATGTGCCAAAGACAGCTTAGAACCAGGTATGGACACTATGAGTTTCTTGTGATGCCATTCAGCTTGACAAATGCACCTGCAGTGTTTATGGATTTGATGAACAGAATTTCCAGCCCATATTTAGACAACTTTGTGGTGGTATTTATAAATGATATTTTGGTTTATTCTCGAGATGAAAATGAACATGCTGAACATTTAAGAATAGTGTTGCAAACCCTACAAGAGAAACAATTGTACTCCAAATTCAGTAAATGTGAATTTTGGCTGCGGAAAGTTAGTTTCCTTGGGCATATTGTGTCTGCTAAAGGTGTCAGGGTAGACCCGAATAAAATTTCAGCCATTGTAAATTGGAATGTGTCTGAAGTCTGAGGTTTTCTGGGACAAGCTGGTTATTATCGGAGATTTGTGAAAATATTTTCAATGATAGCTTCTCTGATGACTCGTTTGTTACAGAAAGATGTGAAATTTGAATGGACTAAGAAATGCCAGCAGAGCTTTGACAGATTAAAAGCTTTATTGACAAAAGCTCCAATGTTAGTTCAGCCAAAATAGGGTAAGGAATTTATAGTTTACAGTGATGCATCATTGAATGGTTTAGCTTGTGTATTGATGCAAGATGGTAAGGTAATAGCATATTCTTCTCGACAGCTAAAGCCACATAAAAAGAACTACCCAACACATGATCTTGAATTGGCAGCCATAGTGTTTGCATTGAAAATTTGGCGGCATTACTTGTCTGGAGAAAATGTCACATATTTACTAATCATAAAACTCTGAAATATCTGATGTCACAGAAAGATTTGAATTTGAGACAGTGCAGATGGCTTGAGTTATTGAAAGATTATGATCTTGTTATTGACTACCATCCGGGAAAAGCCAGTGTAATGGCAGATGCTTTGAGCAAAAAATCCTTGTATACTTTACGAGCAAAGAACACTCGATTGTCGATGTCTGATGATGGTTCAATTATAGCCGAGTTAAAAGTTAGACCAATGCTTTTACAGCAAATTTCTGAAGCTCAGAAAAATGATAGGAAGTTACAAGTAAAACGGGTATAGAGTGAATAATTCTTGACTCAGAATTTCAGATCGGGATTGATGGTTGTTTATTATTCAAATATAGAGTATGTGTACCGAAAGGTTCAGAACTAGTATAGAAGATTTTGAATGAAGCTCACAATGGTAACATGTTTATACATCTTGGTAGTAATAAAATGTATAATGATCTGAAAAAGATGTATTGGTGGCCAGGAATAAAACGAGATATTTTTGAGTTCGTATCTAAGTGTTTGATCTGTCAATAAGTAAAAGCTGAACATCAGTTGCCTTCTGGACTATTACAGTCAGTCACGATACCGAAATGGAAATGGGAAAGAATTACCATGGATTTTGTAATGGGATTACCCCTGTCCCCAAGGAAGAAAGATGTCATTTGTTTAATTGTTGATCGGTTGACAAAGTCGGCACACTTTATTCTGATGCGTATGGATTATTCCTTGGATAGAATTGCTGAATTATATGTTTCTGATATTGTCAGATTGCATGGAGTTCCTGTCTCCATTATTTCAGATAGAGATCTTTAGTTTATTTCTCGATTCTCGAGCAAATTGGAAGAGGCTCTGGGAACTCAGTTACACTTTAGTACTGCATTTCATCCGCAGACTGATGGTCAATCTGAACCGGTAATACAGATCTTGGAAGATATGCTTCGATGTTGTACACTTAAGTTTGAAGGTAACTGGGAAAGGTATTTACCTTTGGTTGAATTTGCTTATAATAATAGTTATCAATCTAATATTAAAATGGCATCGTATGAAGCCTTGTATGGATGCAAATGTAGAACTCTATTGTATTGGACAAAACTCAGTGAGAAAAAGTTACACAGAGTTAACTGGGTCCGAGAGACCGAGGAAATAGTGAAGGTAATTCGAGACAGCTTGAAAGCAGCCTCTGATCGTCAAAAGTCCTACGCTGATTTGAAACGAAAAGAAATAAAATTTCAAGTCGGTGATAAAGTATTCTTGAAGATGTCGCCTTGGAAGAAATTTTTTCGATTTGGACGCAAAGAAAAACTGAGTCACGGTTCATTGGACCATATGAGGTTACTGAAAGAATTGGACCGGTTGCATATCGGTTAGCTTTACCACCAGAGCTTAATCGGATTCATAATGTGTTTCATGTGTCTATGCTATGGCGGTATCGATCCGACCCTTCACATGTTATATCTCCGATAAAGGTAGAGATTTAGCCTGATATGACATATGGTGAAGAACTAATCAAAATTTTAGCTCGGGAAACAAAAGAGTTAAGAAATAAAAAGGTAGCTTTAGTAAAAGTTCTTTGGCAACGACACGGTATTGAAGAAGCTACCTGGGAGCCAGAGGATACTATGAAGAAGCAATACCCAAATCTTTTTACTGGTAAGATTTTCGAGGACAAAAATCCCTAAAGGGGAGAGTTGTCACAGCCCATTTTTCAGTGAAATCGGAACAGTGGTTTCGGGACCATAAATCCGACCCAAAAATATAATTTATTTTTATTTCATTATCTAGTCCGTATTATAATAAGCATGTCATGTGAAAATTTTGAAATAAAAATTTTATCTATTAAGTGCTTAATTACGAGGACTAAATAGCATAAAATGCGAAAGTTGAATTCTAGTAGCTATAAGGATCAAATAGTTATGGAATTCAAAACTTAAGGTCCTTATATGGTAATTAGACCATTAAGAAAAGTATGTAGATTTTTCTTGTTGACTCATCCATGGAATTATAGAAAAAGGGCAATGACTAAATTGGAAATACCAAAATACTTAATTGATTAAAAGATGAAAAGAAATATATCATCTTATTTTCATCATCCTCAACCTAAAATTTTATGGAAACCCTAGGAGAGAAAAGGGAAACTTTCAAGGCTTAATTGGGTAAGCTCTATTGTCCCGTTTTTTGTAATTTTGGTATTTTTAAAATCGGGATAGCTTAATCTCTCTATTTGAGGGATTAATTTGAAAAGTTATCAAGGTATGAAAATGGGGCATGGATGTATTATACTGGAAATTAGAAATTTATGGTAGAAAATGAAAGATTATTGATAGAGAAACAACTTTTAGATTTTTGATGAAAACTTGAATTAGGAACTAAAATGTAAACTTGTGAAATTGAAGGAAAAATTCTGAAATTTTATGTGTACATGTGCTGTAAATTTTGTAATGGGGCTTTGGTTAGGCTTGGAATACAGAGTAATTTGCACAAGTTTCATTTTCCGGGCCTAGGGACAAAATCAAAATTTATAGAAAAGTTAGGGTTAGGGGCAAAACGGTAAATTTTCCTATGACGTAAATTGAGTCCATTTAAACATGAAATGTGTGGAATTGAAGGTTAAATTCTTTTATATAGATCCGGACAACACTAATTTGATGTTAGATCGAGGAAAAGAAAAGGTTTCAGATTAGTAGACTTTTTATGCGAACAAGTGTCGAGGTAAGTTCATGTAACTTAATCCAGCATGTAATTATGTTAATTGAATGTTGTGTTTGTATGTAATGTGACTTATATTGATGTAAATTACTTGAATGCTATCATGAGAAATTTGATTCATGCTTGAAAATGGTGAATAAAGGTTGAGTCCCGTTTGAATGTTGAGTTCCGATGATTATATGCACTTTCCAGAAACTAATAAGGTCCTGCATTTGTTGCAAACGGGATTTAGCCCAGGCGGGTAATCTCGATATAATACCTCTCAAACATACGTTATGATTAGGGTTTAGCCTAGACTGGTAACCCTAATTGAACTCTTTGAGCATACGCTATATAAAGGATTTAGCCTGGACTGGTAATCCTATTATACGACATGTGGCTCAAGAGTGTGTTCCTTGGTTAAGTACCCTAAGGGGTAACATCGATAAGAATTTACGGATTAATGAATCATACACCTCGAGTGTACTACTTGAGCATCCATCGGAATTCAATGATTCAACAGACATATAACTCTAGATATGGCATGAAAATCTTGAGATAATATGATAATGTCTTGAAAGAATATTGCTTGATGAACTCATATGTTACTTGATTGATATGGATATTTTGGTAACTAAAATGTTTGATTGAATGTATGTGATTAGGCAATTTAGTCAAATGGATGGAAACATAACATTGTATGCCTAGATTTTAAATAAACAAGATTGGTAAGTTTAGTTTTCATTATACGAACTTACTAAGTATGTAATGCTTACTTCGTTTTATTTTTCCCCTGTTTTCTAGTGCTCGGAAGCTCGTAAAGGTTGGAAGATCATCAGAGCATCATCACACTATTAACTAGCATTTTCGGTACATATAGTGAATCATTTTGGTATAATGGCATGTATAGGACAACTTGACCATTGGTAGCTTGATAATGTTATTTTGTAACCTAGCCATTGGAATGGCTAGTAATGGTTCATTTTGGTATTTCTAAGTAGGCTATTATGACATATATACACATGTTAAGTTGAGTACATGTGATCAAATGTTGTCATTGCCTAAGTTAAATCAAGGTAAGTCTATAAACACTTGTGCTTGCAATGATATGTCATGTTAAATGTTGAAATTGCTTATTTTGAATGCTTGGAGTGGTTGGTATTGGTTGTGTGTTTCAAGTGCAGGTCTTGGGTGAAATTTTGAGTGAGAAATGAAGCTAGAAATGGCTTCATTTTGTCCACACGGGCATATGTCTAGGCCGTGTTTCATGTGGTTACGCTGTGTGTTCCCTACACCTTAATTTTGAGAAACAGAATGCTCAGAATTGGGTACACGGGTAGAGACACGGGCGTGTGTCTCAGCCATGTGTGCCACACTGCCTAAAACACAGACGTGTGCCTTGGCCGTGTGAAACCTGCACCTATTTTCGAATTGAATTAATTAACCACACGGCCTAGCACACGGGCGTGTGGCATAGCCGTGTGTGCAAGTTAGAGAGTTACACGGGGTCGAAAACGACCTCTAACACGGGCGTGTCCCAGGGTTACACGAGCGTGTCCCTTGGACTATACGGGCTTGTGAGCCCTGCACCTTGGAAAAATTTTGTAAGTTCGCGAAAAATTCTTAGAGGTCCTGATTAAGTCCCGACTCGATTCTAATGCTCGTATTGGGCCTCGAAGGCCCAATCTAGGAACGTTATGGATGACCTCGGTAAATGAATAGTAATTTATGTGGTTTAATGGAAAAATATTTTGAATGTTCTGGTAATGCTCTGAAACCCTGTTCTAGTGACAGGTATAGGTTAAGGGTGTTCCAATTTTCCATTTGATATCAAATCCACAAATATTCTAATCTTGTTTCTCTTCTGATTCAATTGTGTTCTTTTCATGATTTATTCAATTGTGATTGAGATTATGAATAACATGAGTGGCTAAATCCCTTAGTGAAGATTAACGAGTGGATGGGGGATATGATTAACAGAGGATTTAGGGTTTTCTCAATAGGGTTAGTTGGTATAGTTACATGTTCTTAAACCACTAGGCTTGACAACCCTAGGAAGTTATCATAGGCTAGACGTGGCCGAGAGATAAGTGAAACCGAGTAAATTGTCATTTATCCTGGTTGAGAAAGTGAAGTTGAGAGATAAACGAGTATCAATCAATCGTTTAATTAGTTAGAGGCCGAGAGATAATAATTGGTTAATTGATAGCTAATCCACCCTAAAATCCTAATCCAAAGTTAATTACAAACCCTAAAGCGAGTTAATCTTCCTGATTTGTTTATTCATTTTAGTCATTTGTTATTTTCTTTCTTGTTTATTCATTTAGTTATTTAATTTCTCTCAATTATCCATTTTATGGTTTATCGTAATATAAGAATTAATTAGTACTATTTAAACTTATTATGGTAAAAAAAATTTCATATATTTATTCCATTCTCCCTTGGGTACGATCCTTGGAATACTTCCAAGTGTTTCGTAGCACTAATTATATTACAATGTGGCTTGTGCACTTGCGGACACCGCCGTTCTAAATTCTTATATATTTTTTGTGTTATATTTTACTATAAACATAACTCGTTTATAGGCGGTTAGTCACACGCCTATGCGTGAAAGTTGGCTATTACCATTCTAGCAATGCGTGAGCTTCACGCGTAGTGTCTCTGGTGGTCAAAACTTGCATATCAACTATGGAGAATGCGGTGCACCTCCTTGTGTTGGTGGTGAACCCCAAAAATCAGGTCAAACAAGTGACCCACAAAAAACCCAAATCGTTCACATGTAAAACAATGAAACGCGAACCCACTAAATTAAGTCGAGAGGCTCTGATACCATGTACAAAATACTAAAAGATAAATAGTAAAGCACAATGAAAAAGAGAATGAAGTTCTATATTTCATACACCATCAAACGATACATATATATTTATGCATATAAGGATCTACTCTATAAGGAAAGTAAAAAAAAGAATAAAATTAAATCCCTAGTAATCAGCTATATCCATAGTAATTAGCTAATTACATATTTGCATATTTCTTAACAATTATCAATTGAACTCAAGCTTTTAATACATTATAAGATACGAGTCACGCACACATAGTTTGTCACTTGCTTAGGATTAAAGTAAATGTTACAAGTGAATAAATCTACAAACGAATCTAGGATTTATTTCACTTGGGTCCTATTCCATATACTGTCAATCTAGTTAATGACATGTATGCATCTATCTTTTGGGAGCCATCTGCTCCGTTACCTAAGACAAAATATGTAATTGTTATCCTACGAAGTTATTGTGCAGCAAAGGTTTGTTTGTAAGGTTCACTCAAGTTTGGGATATGGTACTTGATTCCATTTGCCGGTCAATAGGAGGCGGGGCCAAGCTTAGATTTTGGATTGATAATTGGTTACTTCTCTTGGCCCTTTATGTAGATATCGAGATCCTGATTGTAGCAAACCAAGTCGAACACTAAAACAAATTGGATGGTTGAAACCACCTGTGGGTTGGATTAAATTGTATTCAGATGGAGCAGTAGTTTCTGGTGGTTTTTGCACTTCTGCAGGGGGTTTGCCACGCGACTGCAACGTCTTGTTGGTTGGTTGGTTTTTATAGAAGCCTGGCATCTTGTGAAGTGGCTAAGGCTGAGGGACTCCAATTAGCTTGGGATAGGGGCTTTAGGAAAATTATTGTGGAGAATGACAATGTTGCAGTTATTTATCAGCATAATTCATCTGATATTCGAATCTCATACTTGAATCATTCTTAAATCAAATTTATTCTGCTTAAATCCAAATACATTCCATTATAAATCAGACTGTTGTTTGTAATAGCATAGTATTAACATTCAGACAAGATTAAATTGAGAATAAGATGATTAAGGCTTCTAAATTAACATTTCTTTACATAAAGATAATAACCTAGTTTTAACATTCTGGCATCTGTGGATCATTCCTCCCACGTTTCACATTTTTATCTCAAACTAAACTTTGGAAGACTTTGCAATGATTTCATTTAAACTGTACAAGGAAATTTTAATCATCTGAAAAAAGCTAGTCTATTCATGGTTGCAAATCTCTCACTCCACTCATCCATTCTAACAGTAGAACATCACTCTCTTCACATTCTCCTTCAAGGCTGGCAATGGCCGCACCCCCGATTCTCCCACTACCCTTGTACCTTTATTTTGACCATTACTGCAGCTGTTCGACCCATTCTCTTGCATCTCTGGTTCCATGTAGAACCGTGCACGGAATGCAGCTAAATGTGCATAATATGCAGGAGGAACTGCCAAAAGAACCCACAATATCATCAGTTTGAGTTGCTACTGCCAAAACAGGCTTCAGTACGAAGATAAATTAATAACATAAAAAAATGCCACTTACCGACTGAGACTGAGCGCGTACACCTTGCATATGTGTAACAAAGGTTGTTTGTTAGAGACTGTATACCGTCTGCTGTAAAATTGTTTTCATCCCAAAGAACATGGTAGTGCGCTGGCCGGCTTGTTCCCTGCCATCATTAGACAAACACTTACACATACGATACACAAGACAGCTTAAACATGTTTAAATTACAAGCGAATTAAATAACCACAAATTTCTAATGCATTTCTGGTTATTATGTATAAGTACCTATGAGCATCAGTGATGTCGTATCAATCACCATACAGATATAAACAACAATAAGGCAATAAGGATATTTCAGGAAAAAAGGTTCCCAAGATTAAAAGGAACGAAGAATGTTAATGTTCAACCTGAATACCAGCATGACTGCAAAGGTAAAAATCAAATTCCGCTGGATGACAGATTTTCGAATCAACAACAGTGCCTGTGAGAACAAAATGCAATGCCATTAGAACAACTAATGATGCTCATCCATGACTCTTGAATATCCTTTTACCTGGTAAAATGTTTCCACTCTTATCTGTGCTGCTTCGGTCCCTGTGACTGTTAGCAAAGAGGCGAGTGTGGTGTCGTTTTTGTACAACAATGAAAGTCACCGGTGGTTGATAGTTCGGTTCTAGAGAAGCACAAGCCTACAAATAAATTGTTTATCAGAACCATAATCGTCTTAAAATTCGTTTCAATTGATTAGAAAGACTTATCAACAAATAAAATATATTCTCACACTCACCTTCCGGATTGCATCTAGTTCATAAAGCAGAACTTGATAAAATTGCCCTTCACTGACACCATCCCTGCTCCAAAAATTCACCATTTAATACAGTACATGAAAGGTTCCCGACAGATCAAACACACCCAGATTTTAAATGCAAGACTACAACTGCATGCAAGGCTTTTGTAGTGGTAAGGCAAGAACCAACAGACAAAATTTCCCAGGAAAAAATGCATAAAAACCATGACAACTCTTCTTGTCCCACTAAATCGTTGGGATAAGACACCTATTGCAAGTTGAATTTTAACTAAGGTGTGGTACCTGGAAATGGAAAATAATAGTATAAACTTTTACCAACGAAATCTGCATCACAAACCTGTAAAATATAATCCTCAGTGGCTTCTGCCCTGTTGCCTTCCTAAAGGATACCAGAAGATCCCTTCACAAGAAATCATAATTAGAGATGAAAATACATACAACTTAATGGTTAAATGCACTTGTTTAGAGGAATTGACAACAGTTTACCTGATCATGCCACCACTAACTGTGCCACGTGCAGGGTCCTGCCATGTTTTGTACAAGTCCTGTATAAGTTCCTGTCTATGAGCTTGAGCACATACTAGTCCAGCATATTTTGTCACTTCAGGCCAGTCTTGTGAAGCTACTACCTACAGAACCAGTATACTTGAGAAAGCCGAATCTAATTTTCAGAAAGGTCGATGAAAAACCAAGCTCAAAGAACCTAAACTAAGAGATGGAATTATACAGCTGCTATTGAGGGGCTGGAGTCTTCTCCATTTTCGGGGTGAGTCACATCTGCACCAAATATTATCGTTGGTATATCACTAACTAGTGGTATTCTGCAACTAATAGCATCCAAAAGAACAGTGTTTCTGCCACCCGTCTGCATCAATGATGAGGGATAGCCATTGATTAAGGACTTACAAATATATATAGTTAACAAGAATAGAGAAGCATACAGTAACCATAATGGTCTAAAGTTTGAAATCAAGTCATTCAGGAATATAGATTTATATGTATAACTGGGAGAAGTAATTTAACCTTAACATTGATCTTCAGGGCAACATTAGCCAAGTACTGTTTACTGATCTTGAAGACATGTTTTGTGAGACAGCATTGTGATATCAAGCCTAGATCAGTTTCACAAATTCGCTTCAGATCACCTGAAAAGTAGAATGATGTCAGACTTCGGTACTCCAATACCATGTTGAGATAATTCTTCCAGTTTCCGATCCTTCATTTTGGAAGCAAAGGAGGGTAGGATTTTCAGGAATCATCTTAAGCACATATATGAACAAAGGAACAAAGCATAAATCTAAGAATTAGAATGGCAAACCATCATAACATGACATACCATAAAGTGATCCATTGTTGTCAGGTAATATAGCTAATAGAAGCTCTAATTCTTTTCCCTTGGTTTTATTCATGGATGCATTATAAACATGCTTCAAGGCTTTTTCCACTAGCTCAGGCCTGGCACTGTAGATTGGAATAACAGGCTCTGGATTGAACTCCTATATAACAGCAATGGCTTATAAAATTTTACTTGAAATTATGGGGGAAAAACAACATTTTGATCTTAAATGCCCAAAGATTATAAGATAAAGAAAATTACCATGCCAGAAACTTGGCACATTTGAGCAAGTTCAATGCAAAACCCACGAGCAACACTCTCTTGCACACTTCGTGAGAAGTTAATACATGCCCATCGGCTAACAGTCATCCCATTGATCATTTTCTATACATCATTAAAACAAGAGGCCAAATTATCAGCAACACAGGCTACAAAAAGAATCTATAAACTTAGGCTTTGCTTGATAAAATGGAAAGAGAAGTGGAAAATTGGAGGGGTAGAATAATGGAAAGATGGGGAAAAAAAATTCCATATTTGTGTGCTTGGTAGGGAAATAAAACATTTGAAAAATGTATAATAGACCCTCTAATTTTATCTACCCCTCCCCCCCCCCCTTTTCCACCCAATCAACCAAGCACAATTTTCCACCCAAATTTTATAATTTGAAAAATGTATAATAGGCCCTTTGAAAATTTAATAACTTCAATATTTTTCTCCCCTTTTCTCTATTAAAAGGGAATGAGGAAGGTAGGAAAAAGGAGAACTTGCCAGAAAAATGAATAATATTGAAAACGTAAGTATGCATCTTACCTTGTTCATCATATTCCACTGCCCAACTTGAGGCAGACAATCCTTTTCTTTTCCAGTTTCATGATATTTCAGCTGCAAGAAGCCAATGAAATGGTAAAAATGAATAAGAAATCCTTTTTCCTCAGGTTAGCAGTTTGAAGATATATTACCCAAGGGGCAGGAAGGATTCGTGCCTCGACTGAAGCAAGCTTTTCACTGATTTTGACCCCAAACTCCTTTGCGTAAGGATCTTGGTCGTAAGCATTATGTTGAACCGTCTGCTTGTGTTCAACATGCAGCCAATACATTTAGTTATTACAAAACCAAAATAATACTAAATTACTTCCAACATCAAAAACCAAAATATTTGCTCTGCATGCTAGTATCTTATCCATTTCAAGAGATTCCTTTCTCTAAAAGTCTGCAACTTTATGTATAAAGTTCAGTATTTGCATCAATTTCACCCTCATATGAACTTGATTTTCAAACTATAAATGGAATTTTTGACATGTATAGAATATTATAGCAACTTTGTACACTGTCCCACAAGTTATGTGCTATAGGAAATCTGCAGATCCTTTTATTCATCAATC
The DNA here is from genome assembly GCF_007990345.1 of Gossypium hirsutum. Taxonomy (NCBI): domain Eukaryota; kingdom Viridiplantae; phylum Streptophyta; class Magnoliopsida; order Malvales; family Malvaceae; genus Gossypium; species Gossypium hirsutum. Next base: position 55,388,303 of record NC_053433.1, on the reverse strand, counting down.
ATCTGAAAGATGTAGGTATGATAGTAGTCACGCTTCAATTCTTAATTGCAATAGAGCAGTAGCCATGTATTTTAAAGTTTCTTTCATTCCTTCTGTGGGTTATGAATAAACAAAGGTCATAAATCCGATAATGTAAAGTTTGCCCAAATACTGGATGGGGGTACTTTTTATATAACATGCAGGACTGCAGTATCATACGTACCTGCAAAATGTCATGCTCCCGATCCCTTGGTCTTTGGCATGTGACTTTCAAGAGAGCAGTAATTTGCCTTTCATTCAATCTTTTTGTGTATCGCTGTCCCTCAACAATTTTGCAAGCCTGGCAAAGCAAAGAATTCGGATTTCCCATGAGAACTTGACAAAAACAAAAGAAAATGTTGAAAATGAAAAATTACAAAATTTTCTGTGACATCTCACCTCCATAGGTAAATAGTTTGCCTTTCTTTGGTTTCCTACTTGAAGACAAGGTAGATGTGTATGCTGAATTGTAAAGCCATACATCTCTTGGAAGTATTCAACAATAGACTTCATGGTTGAATTATCATCAACAGGAAACCTGAAAAGGGAACCATAAATAAGTTCGAAATATAACTAATTATACATCCCCAAAAAGAAAGAATAAGGTCAGTTGAACTTCTTTATTTCACTCTCATTCAAGCATCAGTATATACTTAACATCAATGATTCTTTATCAACCAAATTCAAGCAGAAACCAGGAAATAGAGAGCTGAAACTTACACTAACTCTCTAGTAGGCTGAGAAGTCAATCCTGAAACACGGTATTTTCTACGTACATTCCCTCTATGGGTTACCTCGACTTTCACTCCTCTGAGTGCCTTTTTAATCTGCCAGAGATTTCAAAATTAATTATGATTAAATAAAATGACAAGAATGAAACCAGGCTGCAGCTGCAGTAAAAAGAAGAGACCTTCACACGATCAGAATCAGACAATGGCCTTGACAATAAATCCTTGCCTACTAGCTGAGCAACAAACTCTATAACAGGGAGTGGCTCAATGAAGGCAGCCGAAGCCATATCTATTACAAAGGTAAAATAGAGGTTAAAAAGGAAGATGAGAAAGTCAATCCAAGTTAACTGCCAAATGATTTTGTAAATTTTACCATAATTAACATACCAATATTCAGAGACAAGCCCATCTGTGTCGGCCTAATACTCTGGTAAAAACCGCACCATGACTCCAAACCGTCACCAAGCCTTTGCGGTGCTCTAATATCAGGTGAAAAGAAGGATCTCCCAATAGGACAATACCTTCCAAGAATCAGCAGAGTGAGATCCACAGAAGAAAAATTATCATAGCTAGAATCATTCTATGTTAAACACAAACACTTTTCCGACTTGTACCTCTTTGTTGATAACTCTCGTAACACAATGTCAAGTATCTGCAGTGCTTCTTGTGGAGCATCAGCGCGCTTACCAGCTAGAAATTGGCCTAAATGATGCATGTTTGCTCGTGCAACAAACTTAACTACCACTTTATATTCTCTTTCTCTCCTGTAAAATCATATATGTCATAGGAGATCAACTCAAAAGGAGGTAATGCATACTGTATACTACTTTAGTTCTTTCAGTAAATTGATAGAATAATAATAATAAGGAAATAGATACGGAAATGGTGAAATAATTTAATCTCATATTATTTAATTTCATGAACTTTGGTGGAGAAAATAAAACACAAATTGCACAACAAAAGGAAGTAGAAAATCCACGAAAGACAATATCTACTCACTTGGGGCCATTGATGCCATCGTCTTCATCTACAAGCTTGACACTAAACTCCTTCCACGAAAATGGAAATTCACCAGCTGTGTACAGACTCTTTCGGCCATCATAAGCAGGTAATCTCATTCCTAGCTCTGATTCTTTGTACAATTTCACAAGCTCTGCCATTATAGCTCTGTTCATCGTTCGGGATGTCACTTCAGGAGTTATAGTAACCTGCAATGAAGCAGAATACAGGTTTGCAAGAGGTAAACAGCAACGAGAACAGAGTTTAAATACCATACATACCAATAAAATAAAAGAACATGAACAAATTATATAATTACAAACTAAATAACTAAAGTAGTAACCATACATGAAAAAAATGAACCAATGATAATGTAAATAAAAAAAGAGGCAAAACAAGAACAAAAATGAGCTTACATCATACTGGTTTAAGTCCTTGTCTGGTAACTCAGCAAAGAAATGGTTAGCCTTTACAATACACTTGGTTCCAACTTGACCAAAACCAGGCCTAGATGCAAAATTCAAAGACTTGCTTGAAGTAGGAAACCCCATTTCCATTCCAGGCAAATTATGATCATTCTGAATAGACCCATTTGAAGTAGCAGCCAAAATATCAGCAGAACCAGGATTCACTGGCTTCTGTGCTACCGTGCAGTGCCTCGAACTCGGTCTCATACAAACATCGCCTTGATCAGATTTTCTACCACCTCTTCCTCTTCTTCTTCCTTTGTTCTTCGTTGGAGGTGAGGTGTGGTTACGGGATTGTTTTGTGTTGTGTGGTTCATGACCTGCTGCTGGACCTTTTCCATTTTGTGCAGTCTTTGGCGTTCTTTGAATCGGGTTCATAGTGTTTTGCAAGTGATTCTTTATCACAAGGTGTTGCTCTGAGTTATCTTTCATTTGCCTTATAGGCATACTGGTAAGCTTTCTCTGAACTTACTCGGCGAAACTGATGCAAGACAAGAACAAAAGGCTTGTACAAAAGAGAAACAAAGTCTGAATTTCTTTCAGGGATCGGCACACGCATAAAGTACTGGTTTCTCTTCTATTCTTGTACTACTTTCCCTAACCTACAAGTAATAATTACACTTTCTGCCTGAAAATATAAACAAATAAGGAAAATGTATGTCAGTGGAAAAACATCTTCAGAAGGGTAAAATACAAATGTTGATCTATGTTAAACACACTTGCGTGAATGTCCCATGTAAAAATGTATCAGAATATTATTATTTTAAGGACTATATCTTAACATCATGTCATGTCTGAACATATACCAAAATATATGTCAAAATGTATTGAACATAAGTATTTTAAAGAACAAATTAAGAGTAAAAACTAAAAGGACAAGGGCACAAACTCCAGACGTTTTTGCTCCTGGCAAGCTTTACCGTTCTTTTGCAACACTAGAACCCCAAATCTTTCACCTTTTTTTTCAGCATTTAACTCCCTAAAACTACAGACTCCTAAATTTAGAACTCAAAAAAATATATAGACTTGGAGAAATAGAACTATAAAAACCATTCTGCAAACCTATGCGTGAATTAAAACCACAATTGTTCCAATTTTTGCTTCTGAAATATTGCTAAAAAAAAAGACTAAGCAAAGTAGAGAGAACCAAAGGCACAAAGCCCCAAACCTGCAAGACTGCAACTTAAAAAATTGGTAAGCAAAGACAAAACTGAATATCAACTCCAAAATCAAACCTTCTTGAGAAACCTCTATTGTGAAACCAATGACCATTTAATAATAATAATTTAATAGCAGCCCAAAACAAAAACAAATAGAACTACCCACAAGACAAAAATCTATTCCCCTAAAGCTTGTCCCTACCAAAAACTGAAAACTTTATTAGGAAAAAAAAATCAGATTAGAAATGAATGAATATAAGCCCAATCAGATAAAAACATAGGAACAGCATTGAAGAAAGTTCATTTATTTTATTTATTTCAATGTAAACAACATAATTTGAAACCGTAAGGTACATAGAAAGAATAAAAGCCATCTAGAAAAAAACAAAAAAACAAGAACATGGATACAAAGAGAGGGAATAAACATTGAAAAGGGCAAAGAAATCACTATCTCGTGGATATTCCAGAAAATGAAAACACAAAAAATTTAATGCTTAATAGTAAAATGAACCCATTAAATGGAATCATAAATGTTACTAGTATATATTCGAAAACTCACCAACCAAGTGGAAACCAATATGCAAAGCACTTAACTTTGAAGGCAAAACAAAGAAGAGAAAGAGGAAGAGGTTAGAAAAGATGGGTTGAAGCCAAGGAAGGTGAAAGACAGATTGAAAGAGAAAGCAGAAAAGGAGATAAAAGATGGTTTTTTTCTAGGAATGATGGAGAGACAAGGGAGAAAAATAAGAGCAAAGAAAAAAATTTTAAAAAAAAAGTAGGGAAGGGGGGGAGTGAAAGAGAGATGATGATGATGATGAATCTTTATACACGCATGCAAAGTGCTTTTGGTGTTTTCTTTATCACGTGTAAAAGCCTTTGTAACCCCCCCCCCCTATCTCTTTCTCTCTCTGTGGATTGCTTTTAAAAAAACATGGCTTTGGCCTTACCTTAGCATTAGCCTCTCCTTCTCCCTCTCTCTCTCTCTCTCTCTCTCTCTCTCGCTTTATGCTTTGTTCTTGGCTCTGAACTGATGGCGCAGCCTCGGGGACGTACCAGGATACCTTTTTTTAAGACTAATAAAGCTAAAAGTAAAAAAAAAGAGAAGCCTGTCTTTCAATGTATAGACATTAGACATGGATAAATAATTAAATATATAGTCAGAGAGAGTGTATGAGTGGGACTGACTACGGAGATGGTGAAGGTAGTTGGATTGAAAGGAAGGAAGGGGGCTTTGGCAAATACCCCGAAAACAACTGAGGATTTAATTACAGCAATCATATATACAGTAGGAGAATAATTCGAACCTCCAGTTGCTGCCCTATAACTTTTGATTTTTGGTAGAGTGTTGGATGAAATTGAGTAAAAAAATTTTGAGTTAATGGAGTTTGGAGTTAATGAATTTTATTTTATTGTCTTAATTTAATATTGTTTAGTATAACTAATTTGATATTATAGTACATTAATTTGAAATTATATATATTTAAAAAATTTTAAAGTAAAATAATAAAAAATAAAATATTTTAATATGATAAATTTGAATTAATAATTAAGTTAAAAATTTATTATTTTAGAAAATTTTTAAAAGGGCAACTTTTTTATATATTTTTTAGAAGTTTTATATATTTTTTTAAATATATATTTTGAATTTTTGAAAATTATTTTGAATTTTTTTGTAATTTTTGTTAAGAGAGACCAATTTACTTATTTTTAAAGTTGACAGGGACTAAAAATGTATTTATACCAATCTATTATTTGAATTATTTAAGTTATTCGAATTGTGAAATTTAACTCGACTAAAACTCGAATTGAGTTATTCGAGTTGACTCTAATTATTCGAATAACTCAATTTAATTAACTTAAAATTAAAAAAAATAATTTTTTCGAATCAAATCAAGTTTTACGCAGTTCAAATTTGTTACAATCGTATTTGCATAGTGTATACTGATATAAATTTATGTAATTTAATAATTTGACCCCTTAAATTTTATGACAGGACATTTTTAAACAATAAAAAAATATGTGGCAGCTTCGTATCTTAACACATCGCAAGTTATTATAAAAAATTAAAAATTATAAAAATTATTTTACATTAAGAGTGAACTTGGTAGGTATTTGTCTTACTTTTTAATAATTTTATATAGTTTTTATTTTTCAAAATATATCAAATTTTATATTATTATTTTGTAATTAAAATATATCAAATAAAAAATAAATTTTTATAAAAGTATATATATAATTAATAAGTAGTTGGGTGCAATGATAAAGAGAGAATGTAGCTTCGAACCTTGAATATATATATATTTATTTATTTATTTAGGTCCATTCTAAACTTAATTTTATATATTTTAAATTTTTTTATAAAATATCAACTTTTATATTATTATATTTTGAAATTAAAATTTATTAAAATATTATCTCGTGTCCATAATGATCATGGACAAACGAATATCCAAATATGAATTTGAATGTCACTTTGTCCGGATTCATTCTAAATTTATTTTTTTAGAAATTTTATTCATTTTATCTTTATAAAAAATTGATTATATGAAAATCGAAATATATAGAATCAAATACTAACAAATCAATACATTATAAAACCTCAATGAATTAAAAAATCATAACATAGTAATATATAAATAGTAACAAGTTAAAGTTATGAAATTACTAAAAACATGTCTGGAATAATATCGGACAAAATGATATTCAGGAGCATTTGAATCTAAACTTCTCAGGGGCGAAGCTAGGGGGCTGGCATGGCCCCGATCTCCCCTAAAATGTAAATTTGTTCTTTTGACCCTTAAAATTTTTAAAAAAATTTTAAATTAGTAAAGGTAAAATTGCACTTTGACCCCCTAAAATTATAAAAATTCGATTTAATCCTTTACAAATTATAAAGATATAAATTATAAAAAATTAAAATTTTATCCAGCCCCCCAACAATTTGTTCTGGCTTCGCCCTTGAAACTTCTTATTGTTCATATTCATTTTGGTTGTGAAATAATTTTTATAATTTTTATATATTTATTTTAAATATTTTATTTTATTTTTCATTTCAAAATAATATTATAAAAAGATGATGTTTTTTATAACAATTAAAAATTATATAAATTTTTTAAAAAAATTAAGTATATGATGCATATAGATTATGTCTAGATTCATTTTTAATGTAAAATAAATTTATTTTTTTTAGTGCTTTGTCACATATGATTTTCAATGTCGCACCGTTAGAATTTAACAACACTATATAAAGGCATGAAAAGTATCTAAAAAAACAATTTAGATATCAAACATATTTAATTTAGCAAGCAAAATATATACTAAACCTTGTATAAATTCTAATGCATACTTATATTAATGTATAGAAGTGATAAACGACTGGATTTGGCAGCTTTAGATTCAACTCTCTTTGTATTTAGATGGTTTCGAGCTAGAATTATTTCGAGTTTAAATTGATTTGGATTCAAATTTTCATAAATTTAAAATTTCTTGACTTTAATTTTACTAATATGATTTTAAATTAATTTATTAATAATATTATTAGTGGTACCAGGTTTAGTAATGTGTGGAACTTATAAATTAATTTACTATAATTGAACTGTTTATTTTTTGTATGTAGTATAATTGAATTGTTGTATTATTAAATTAATATATTATATTAAAAGATATTTTATGCAAGCATTAAATTTAAAATTTGGATATTGATTTATTATTAATGTTTTTATTTATTATAAATATATATTTAAAAATTATTTATATTCATAATTAACATTTTTTTAAAATTTATTTCATTGTATAATTTGCTTAAATGAAAACTTAAATGAAAAATGGGCTCCTATGATACTTTTTCAACTTAAGTGTAAAGTGGTATTTAAACTTTGATTCTTCAAAGGTTACCCTCAAATATCAAAATATCAAAGAAATGTGTGACACATGATATTTTTATTTAAATAAAAAATTTTAATTTTAAGATTAAATGAAATTAAATATTTTTTATAATTTCTCACCTATCCATGGTAAAAAAATTTCAAAGCAAATCAGAATATGACACGTGCCATTTTAAAATAAATTAAATATTTATTTTCATTCTGTCTCTTGTTCCAGGTATGTAAAGTTCCATCTACTGATTTGAACCATTTCTCCCATCTTTCACAATTGCAGTGACGTACATTTTCCTAAGATCTTCTCTTTTACTTTTTTTATACTACGCACGAGGATTGACATGTAATTATACATTTATTTCTCTTTTTTCCCTCCCAACTCCAACTCAGAAAAAGAAAGCTGCTAACGTGTCATCATTTGGAACAGAGACTTGTACAGTATTGCTATGTTTCTTCTTTCTGTATATATTTATAGATTATAGATATGGTTAGCAAACGAGTGTAAAAGCTGGGCAATTTTATCCAAATCACCAAAAAAAAAAATTACGACTTTAAAAACAATTATCTAAATAATTTAAAATAAACAGTAAAATTAAATTATGGAGATTAGATGGCAGACATTTCTATTTAAATAATAATTTTTAAAATTTTGCACACTAATGGTCTGTATTTTTTTTAATCGTATTATATTGATATATATTTATATCAATATTTAAAAAATAAATTTAGATATTGACACACTAATAGTCGGCACACATTTATCTCATTAAAAAAATATTTTGGGTATATCTAATTAAACCCGAAGCCAGAGACCACTGCATTTCTTTTTACTATAATTCTGAGAGATCATAGGTTAACCTGACAACTGAACTAGAAAAAGAGTAAATATTCACCCATGAAAATTTGAGTTTAATTTTATTTGATTGTTCAATTTTTGTTGATCTGAATCTAATATGAATATAATAAAAAATAAAATAAAGATTCGTTATAACAAAACCAAGATAAGACATTATCTAGAAATAGAAACCGTGTTTAGTTCCTTTTATATATATATCCAATAGATCCAAACAAGATATACAAATTTCTAATAGATGATAAAATCTCAAAACAAAGAATCTCAAGATTCAATTATTCATTAACTACATGTATATCTTAAGATTAAGAGTAAAATTTTTTTAGTCTTTTTTTTTTCACGAGGAGTTGGAGGAGAAGAAACTCTCATGTTCAATTTTATAGTAGAGACGGAATTCATAAACAACCATCAACTATAACCCCAAAAGAACCCGATTTCGTAAACATTATAGAGGAAGAATGAAGGGGATATCTTATTGAGGTAATCAAATTGTTTCGGTAGATATGTTCCAGAATCTTTTTGATTGCTCGTCAATTTTAAGTCTATTTAAAATTAAATATTTTAAATACTATTTAATTGTTTCTAAATTTATAAATATATTACAAGTTATTTTTTAAATAAAAGAAATAATAATTTAGCAATATTTATTTGTCTTATTATAAAAGATCGAAAAATATTAAAGTAATTTTATGAAAAAAATCTAATTTAATTGTGCATATTAAATTTAAATTAATTTTTAAATTTAATAATAATGTGAATGATGCAATCATAATTAACAACATGATAAATAGTTCAATATTATTTTAAAATATAAAATTTATAATCAAACTTGGGAAATAAAAAAGATGAGAAAATGAGGAAGGGTTAATATTGTAATATTCTCTCCCCTTTTGTTGGGTTAGCGTGGGCCTTTGTTGGTTGACACCTGACATGCCCAAAATATCTTTTTTTTTAACAAATAAAGGAGTGTCGATCATCTGTGTGCTAGCACTTAATAAATATTTTTTTATCTAATAAAGGGGTGCCACCTATCAATGAGTCTAACACCCCAATTTTTTTTTAAATACTGATATAGTTATATGCTAGATGATACGGTTTGAAAAAAATATATGTGTGTCAGTCATCTAGTATCCAAAACCTCAAAAAATATTTTTTTTAACAGAAAAATAGTAGTGTCGACTATCTAATTCTCATAACATAATTTTACTATTTATTTCAGGATATTTAAGTTGATTGTTTTTTAACTAAGGTCATTTACGTCAACAATTATTTTTTGGGTCATTTAGATAAAATAGCCAGTAAAGGATGTCGAATTTCTTAATAATAACAAATGGAACATGGTGCATCAGCTAAAACAGGAGCTAAAATGAATCAAGTTCAATCTGTGTAATCTTTTGCCTAATGTGTTTTGTGGTATTTTATATCTATTTTAACGTTGTTTTGGGGTGAAATACCCATATATGCTAATTTTTAATTAAAATTATTGAATTAGGTTGAATTTTTTGAAATTTATGGTTGATTTTAAGGAGAGTGTGTAAAATGCGTCCAGCTTGACCCGTTTTCAGTGAATTTTGCAGGAAAAGGCTTTTAGCTAGATACACTTTTCTGCTCAGTTCGCAAAGCACGTCCAGTTGGACTTGTTTTTTCTATTTTCTCTCATCGATTGGTTTTAGGGTTTTTTTTCTAGATTTTTTAATTTTTAACTTTTTTTATATATTCTTTAAGAATTTTTTTATAATTTTTATATTTGTTAAAAAATATAAAAGTTGGAATTTATATAAATATTTTGAATTTTTAAAATTACTCATGTAATTTTTTAAAAAATTTTATGAGAAAGATTAATTTGTTCATTTTCAAAATTGATAGGAACCAAAAGGGTATTTATACCAATCTATTATTCGAACTGTAAAATTTAACTCAATTCAAACTTGAAACTCGAATTACTTATTCGAGTTAACTAGAATAACTCAAAATCTGATTTTTTTTAAATTTTTTTGAATAAAATCGAGTTTTGCTGACCCTAGAGGAACAAGTAAATATGTTAAAAAAATGTGCATATTTTCTGAAAATATTATCCTGAGATATCTGACCAATTTTGGGGCGAGGGGCAATTTTGCAAGGGGGTTAACAATGGGAGAGTTTGGGACTTTGAAATTCCGTCCAATTGGACGTGCTTTGCTAACTTAGTAGGAAAGTACGTCCAATTGGAAGTGTTTTTTTTTGCAAAATCTTCTGAAAACGTGTCCAATACACACTCTCTCCAAAATCGCCATATTCCAGTAAATTTCGAAAAAAATCGGCCTAATCCAATAAATTTGGTTAAAATCAGCATATATGGGTAATTCACCCATTGTTTTGTCGCCACATAGTTTTTTTGTATTATTTTTTTATTTGAACCAACGCTGTTCAATTTTAATATAAAGGTTAGGGTAAATTATAAAATTGTCACTCAACTATTTACGTGTTTCTGTTTTGGTCATTAAACTTAAAATTTTTAATTTTGTTAATAACATTTTAGATTGTCTCTTTTTTGGTTACTCTTTATTAAATAGTTAACTTAAGTGATGATGTGATTTTTTTAGCTGGTATAATAACACATTTAGTCCTCAATAATTACACATTCTATCAATTTGATTTTCATTCTAAATAATTCAATAAATTTAACCCTTCATGTTTACAAATTCTATCAATTTGATCCTCGAACGCATATAATTAAATATAAATATAATTAAATGATTATTATATATTTTGAAAAAGTACAAGATATAATATTATTTTTATATATTTATAAAAATAATACTAGCAATTCTATCACAAGTGTATTGATGTGGAAACCACTATTTAGAACACAAATGTGTGTTTAAAAATAACATACAATAAGTAATAAAATGTATGGTTTGAAATTAGTAATAATAACACATGAAATATGTACGGTATTAAAATAAAAAATAGATTAAATTTTAAATAAAATGAAATTTAAACACATAAATATTTCAGATAACTACGACGGAGATACCTGATCTTCGCTTCGAATTTTTTTTGAACAATTGTCGCTAACAACCTTGGCTAGCTTTCTACAAAATAGGATAGGAGTAATTAAATACATCAATCCTAAATTGGTGTCGAGATAATGTGTGACACCAACTCAATCAACGACATTATTAATATAAAAATTCTATCACACACGTTTGCATGTGAAAACCATATATTTAGAATGCATGAATGCATTTATAAATAACATACAATAAATAATGAAATATAATATTTGAAACTAATAACAATAACGCATATCAATATGCATGAAATTAAAATTAAAAAGTTGTTTAAATTGTAAGTAAAAGAAAATTTAAATAGGTAAACATATCATATTAAAAATATTAAATGAATTTCACTTGTTTATAATAGCATTGTTTTTTTTTCTTGAGTTGATATCGAGTTGAGTTGTGACACTAACTCACTAACTCAACCAACAACATTATCAATAAGATTATGACATACCAACGATGTGGGTGAAAATAATTATATAATATATTTATTAAGAATTAAAATAAAAAATAAATGTTATTTTAGTTGAAACAACAAAGTTGAGAGAATATATGTTTGTTGTTTGGGGTTCAAATCTCATCATAAGCATGATTTTTTTTTCTAAATTTTATATAAAAGATAAAAATACTCTTAAGTTGATATTTATTACTTTATTAAAATAAGGGCATTTTAGTAACTCATTAACTGAGTTAGGACCCACTTATAGGTGACACCAAAAAATTTATATATAAAAACTCAATCAGAATGTTTACATATATAGTATTCACTTAATAAAATGGTATATTAGTTATTTTCTAACCCTGTTGGTAAAAAATAGTAATCATTTAATAAAAGGGTATATTAGTTATTTCTTAATCAAGTTGATACTTGGTTAACCCGTGACAGCAACTCAGACGAGAGTTTTATTAATAGTAAGTACATATAGTATACATACATAAATTTGGTGAGAAAATTATTTTATGTTAAAAGTTAACTTTTTTTAACTTTACTCAAGAATTATTATTGGTGTAAAAGTAAAGAATTTGTTTATAACTTCATTAAACACGAGTTCAATCCTTGCACATGTTAATTTCAATTATTATATTTAAAAACTATATAAAAGTATGAAAAGATAGAAAGGCCATCGAAATAATAATAATAGTCATATAATAAAATGATATATTAGTTATTTTCTAACCGTGTTGGTACCCAGTTACGTGATACCAACTCAATTAGGGATTCTATTAATAGTATTATATTTGTTTATATTTAATTATAATTATAAGGCTTAAATATGCATTTAGCCCCCGAACTTGACATCTTCTCCCAAGTTGATACTTATGAATTTTTTTGTCCCAAGTTGGTATCAAATTTTTATTCAGGAATTTAGTCTTCATATATTTGAAATTTAGTCTTCGTACAATTGAAATTATAGAGTAAATATTTGAAGGTGAAAGTATACTCCATGTCTCTATAGTCTTCGTACATTTGAAATTTAGTTTTTCTACGTTTATTTTAGGAATTTAGTCTCTCTATTTATCGAATTTAAAAATTCAAGCCCAAATTTTAAGACTATTAAAATTTTTTGTTAAATTAGTTGGTGTGACCTTTTGAAATTAAAAAAAAAACTAGCCATGTAACAAAAAAAGGCATTTGCAATGGACTTGAATTTAACAAATGATTTTGTTACTGTTTATAACTCTTAAAAGTTATATCAACATTTTAATCAAGTATTTGGACTAATCAATAACATTGTAAAAGTTGAGGTACCAAATTATATATAAAAAAAAGGTTGAACTATAAGGATTAGATCTTAAATTCGAGTGTAGCACATATACCAAAATTAGGATTTCACCATTGTTGTATAATCTTAAAATTGAGGGTAACATACGGATTAAAATTAAAAATTTACCATTCCTCTAAATAATGAAAAAAAGAAGAAATGAAGAAGAAGAAGATAACCCATTTTATATAGGTGAGGATAACATAGAAACCAAAATTCAAACTTCACCATTTTTTATATAATGCAAAAGGAGGAATTTTTACCCTAATAATATAATAAAAAATAAAATACCAAAATGGTATGTTGCTAAGATTAAGTACCAAAATGGTACATTTGAATTGGTGGATGGTAGTGCATAGGCGACACCACCTTTATTTTTTGACACTTTACAGAAAAAATATTATTTTATGTAGTGGAGAGTGTCAGGTAGGCGGCACCAGTTGTGCCTATCTGATAGGCGGCACACCCAGTATATTTCTCTCCCAGTCCCCCATCCGACTCATATCAGTTTGGAAAAAAAAATTAGCAGAACAAGAGAGGGAGAAGAGAAGAAAGAAAGAAGAGAGAAGAAAGAAAAGAAAAGGTAATTTTTTTATTGTTATTTTCAAATATAATAGATTATGATAAGAAAAAAAATTTTGTTAGTATTATATAGTTTGTTTAGTGTTATTTTTATATTTTGTTTTAAAGTTATTTTGTTTATTGTGATTTGTTAGTAAGCTTTGTGTTTAGATTATTGAGAATGTTATCTTGTAAAATTTTTTAATATATTTGATATTGTTAGAAATGACAATAAATTTGATTTGTTATAAATAGACTATTATCATTCATTAAATTTTTTTATCTAAGTATTTTTATGCTGTGCGAAATTGTTTTGAGATTTTTTTGTTAATTTTTTAACAGATTGAGTATTGAAGATGGATAATCAGTTTTTCATATGTGTTTATTTCGATGGGATCATCTTGACAACAACCGTTGGATGTATATTTGAAACACGACAACAAATAGCAATGAGATTTAATAGAAATGTCTCGTTGGATGATATGAAGGGAAGTGTTAACGCAAAAATTATTAGACGTTGTGGAAGAAGGATCTCGAAACTTTTCTACAAGTTTCCAGTTTCGACAGATCCCATCAAATTCACTGAAATGGAACTTGTAGACGAAAAAGACGTGAAGACAATAATCGCTCTTTACTATGGGAATCGAAGTGACAAAAATGCACTAATTCACTTATTTGCTGAGTTAGCCGGTATGGAGCAAAATGAAGATCTCACTACATATTGTGAAGAACATGGAGATCAAACGAACACATCTTTTCGACAGTGGTTGGGTACCATGGAGTCGTGGCAATGGGCTCAAAGTTTTGACGAGGGCTTTCATTATGGTCAAATGACCACAAAATTGGTGGAGGGGATCAACGCTATGTTGTTGAAAACATGACATCTTCCGATTTCATCTATCTTCTTGGCTACAATCTACAGGTTGGCTACCTTGATGTCAAGAATGGGTTAACAACAAGTCAACTAGATGAAGGCGGAACACGTGTTTGTCGAAGATGCCAAGGATGCAATGGTTGCAAATCGTCGGATGGCGAAGTCAATGAATGTAGAAATATATTCACGATGTCTTGAAATGTATCGAGTTATGGAGACCATCGATCGTGGACCCAGTATACCACATAAGTCCTACAGAGTTAATCTCCAGAACAGATGGTGCGATTGTAGGAGGTTCCAAACACTTCATTATCCATGTGCGCATGTCTTGGTAGCGAGTTCTAAAGTCTTACTCAATGTTGAACAATTTGTCGATGATGTGTACACACTCGAGCTCACATTGCATATCTGGGAGAATGAGTTTCCCGTCCTTCCTGACCTGTCTACGTGGGAAGTGGACTTTCGAGCTTGTCCCAGATAAAGCGTTGCGTAGGAATCTGAGAGGTCGTTCGCAATCATCCAAAATCTGTAATACAATGGACATTAGGGAGAAATCTAACGGTAAGCATTGTGAATTATGCAGATTAGCTGATCATAACCGGAGCAAATGCCCGCAACAAAACTATCATGTTGGACAATCGTCACGATCGGGTAGGAATCGAGTTTATGTAATTTATATAAAAAAAATTATATTACAAAGTTTGTTCCAATTAGATTAATGTTGTAATGCATTTAATTTATATAAAAAAATTTATATTACAATGTTTGTTCCAATTAGATTATGGTTGTAATGTATTTAATTTATATAACATAATTTATATTACAAAGTTTGTTCCAATTAGATTATGGTTGTAATGTATTTAATTTATATAACATAATTTATATTACAAAGCTAAGTTTGTTACAAATTTTAGTGTTTTAATGTTGTAATGTTACAATTAATCTAATTTATGACCACAAATTTTGTTCTAATTTTTAAAGTTCCAATTAATCTAATTAAATATATACAAAGATTATCTTTTTCTTGATTTATATATTTTTAGAATAAAAAAGTACAAACTTTGTAATATCAAAATCGCAAGAAACCCCTAAAATTGATAGTTTGATGGAGTAGTCTTTGGGGTATATTTTTCTGCGAGGGTCAACATTCACATTGTAGGTGATTGCGACGATCAACATCCTCTTCAGTCGCAGGTAGGGGTGTGCGAAATATGGAAGAAAAATCATATGCCCCGAACGCCATCGATGAACTTAAGCCGGAAAGGGTGCCATATTGCGGTGGATACGACCCAAGAGAAGTGGAGTATTGCAATAGATACAGGCCGGGAGGAGTGCTATGCTACAATGGATACGGTCCGGGAGGAGTACTGTACTGTGGTTGGTATAACCCAAAGATATCAAACCCCGAATGGTATCCGTATCCTGACGAGCCTAGGAAATAGTCATTGATCGACAAATCCGAATGATAAGAACTATTAGCCGAATGTGTATGCGATCGCTCAAACTCAGCCTCCGATTGTGGCTTGGGCTCGGGCTCGGGCTCGAAATCTTGCTCTAGCTCTGGCTCGGCCTCTATATCAGCCACTGCCTCATATGCTTCAGGTCGTTGCATGTGCCAGAGGATTACAGTCGACTGCCTACCAAGTAAATATAACTTTCCCGTAGTAGAGTACCATTGTATGTACTTTAATGATAGTTGCAAATCGAAAGAAATATCCATATGAGGCCTCCGCGCCATTTGATTATCCTACATTGCAATATATTTCTAGTGCACAACCCTTAAAATATTTCCATGTTTTCCTCTTTTCGTGATCAAGTAAATCTTCCCCACCTGCATTGGCAGATCCGGGGTATACTGGATGCAACCAAACTGCCAGAGAACTCAATCTCCGTTATACCATTCGACTGTCTAGAAATTGATAATTGGTGCGTTAATACACCACAAGTGAGAATGAATGTGGGTAGACGAGGGTATAACAGTCGCAATTTCTGGTCTCCGATACAACATCCAAATAAACTACACGATTAATAACATGGTTAAAATTTAACACGGTTCGAGTAAGATATAAAAAGTAATTACATGACACGAATATTGGAATAGCTTGCCCCTTTCCGGGCATGTTGTTCAATCATCAGACGAAATGTCGGGATAGTGTACGACCTCCCGATACCCGGATAAAAAATCCATCTATGAAAAAAATTTCAAGTAAATATAGTATCGTTAGAATCGTATCATTATAAAGAAATTGTCAAGTAATAACAAGTTAAATTTTATCGCTTGTTCATTAGTGGAAATGACGCCTAACCGATGCCAAAAATGGCATCCGATAAATAGCCCATGACTGCAGCAATACAAGGCATCCGCCTATGTCTACGACATTAGGCTTTGTCATCTGAAAAAGCTCACGATACAATATAGCCAGAACTATGAAACCCCAACTATACGAGCAAACATTCTACAAATCAGCTAATAAGGGTAAATATATCAAATGAACCTTGTTGTCATTCGCACCGGACATCAATGCACCCCTTATAATATGCATAATGTACGCTCGAGCTGCGCACATCAACTCATGCTCAGTGCCATTAACTGATAAATGTTCAAAATTGGCTTTCAACCATGAAAATTTCAAACCCATAAAATTGGACTCATCATCGACGGACGAGACTCCTAGTAGGCTATAACAAAGGGCAGCCGGCTCAGCTATTGCACTTACGCCCGTTATGGCACTCCCGTCGATTAGGAGGCCAAGTTGCAATGCAAAATCCTCTAGAGTGACAGTGCACTCCCTACATAGCAAATGGAAAGTGTGGGTCTCCGGGCACCAACGCTCGACCAAGCGGATATTAAGTCGTACTGCAAATCAAACATCCGGATCAATGCTGCTGATCCGAATCTAGCTAACTCCAAATATGGCATCAGTCGTGCATCCGGATAATATCCTAAACCATTCACCCGACCCCTTAATAAGCGGAACGGGCCCTGACAGTGATAAATTACAGAAAATAATTATAATAACATAATTTATTTCTGTAAATTATGTAGATATTTTTTAAGGGAACTCGTGATTAACAAATAATAATATATTACCATATTATTAACTATGTTTGATATGTGACCATCGTTTTTAATCAATAGAGCG
Organism: Gossypium hirsutum; assembly: GCF_007990345.1. Taxonomy (NCBI): domain Eukaryota; kingdom Viridiplantae; phylum Streptophyta; class Magnoliopsida; order Malvales; family Malvaceae; genus Gossypium; species Gossypium hirsutum. The sequence continues at coordinate 55,370,812 of NC_053433.1, read as the reverse complement.
ATTGCAATATCTGCTGTAGAAGCCCAAATTGCCCGAGCTTGATTTCATCAAAACCCAACCAAACCTCTAAACCCACTAAAACCCTTAACCCATGATCCATTTACATCTACCCAAACCCATTACAAAACCCAAATATTAAACCCAATTCAAAAAAATCTAACCAAAAAGAAAACCAAGAAACCCTAGCCACCTAGCCACTTTTCCACTTGCCCCATTTTTCCTCCCATTTTTGATATCCATTGTCTACCACCATCACCTACAAAATAGAAAAAGAAATAACAGAAAATCATGTAAAAGATGGCTATAAAAAGCCATTCAAAAATCATGTAAAGAGTGGGGGATTTTACAAAGATTGAAAAAAAAAACACAAAAATCCCTTCAAATTTTGAACACAAAAGAAACATCAATAAAAAAGGTTGCATCTTTTTCTTTTTTCCTCTTCTTTCGAATTTTTTTCTTTTTTGTGTTGTTTTTTTCTTTCTTTATATATACATATATTGTTAAAAAAATTTACCTTTTCTGGCCAGACCGGATGACCTTGCAAATGATAGAGAAAAAACCATCAGAAACCTTCAGAAAAAACCGTCATGAATCTGAATAACAAGATGATGAAGGAAGTATGCGAGCGATTCCAAATAAAGCATCATAACTCCTCGCCTTATCGCCCAAAGATGAACGGGGCTGTTGAAGCAACCAGTAAAAATATTAAGAGGATCATTGGGAAAATGACTGAGACGTTTAAAGATTGGCACGAGA